>NC_053163.1:113804373-114089373 GCF_016835505.1 Polypterus senegalus
AATAAAATGTGTTCCTTTCAGCAATAACAAATCAAATCATTCAGTTGTCTTTGCTCATATGTCATTTTAGAGCTGGACGCCTGGCATCTTTTTTGGCCACAGGTTCGTTTCTGTTTGTGTGAGGTTCTGTGTTGTGGAGATTCTCAGGATGGATTGCAGGTGCTCATCAGTGAGGCGACTCCTGTGTGCTGTTTTGTTAGTCTTTATCACTGAGAAGAGCTTCTCACACAGATATGTGCTACCAAACATGCACAAGGTTCGAGCCGCATGTAGACGGACTTTTTGTTCTTCAAAGTCACCAAAGCGCCGTGCAAACTCAGTGCGCCAGTTTATCAGCAAAGTGCGATTTGGGAACACCGTAGTGACGACTTGGTTTAACATTACTTGGCAACAGGGAAAGTGGGCAAGGTGCACTGGTGCATTTGTGTCTCCCATAAAAGCAGCTTCACTTGAAATCACTTTGTGATTGTGCACGGTAAAACGTCCGCTGAAGTGTCAGATTCTTATTTAATTATCTGCTTTCTGTATCTTCTGCATTGCATTCAGGTTACCCTGATGTTTTGTCTCATAGTGCCGCCTTAGATTAAATTCTGTAATTACAGCCACATTAGCTCCACAAATGAGACACACGGGTTCAGTAAACATATACTCAGCCTCCCATCGGTTTTAAAGGCTCTATTTTCAGAATCAACTTTTCTTCAGCATCGTGGTGAGCTAGCTTCGCAATAACTTGCAGCATCATAAGGTAGACTTGATTAACGCGTAAGTTCGGCAAGGCAGCTGAAGCGCTGCATTATGGGATCTGTAGTTTATTGTGTTACCAGCGCTTCATATACCCGGCTTTAATAACAATAATACAGTATATAAAATGATCTCGGCCGGATATAATTACACGCCGGCCGGATGTGGCCCGCGCCCTTGAGTTTGACACATATGGACTAAATAGAACTTGAAAAGATATATTTTTTCAAATGTGATCGCAATTCAGATAGAGTTGACGCCAAGACTACAGCCTGCATGCCTCAATAAGTCATCCTCCCTCGCCTTACTTTTTACCGCTCATCTAATGAATACACTGAGTATGGCTTTACCAAAACAATCATTGATGGCTAATAAAGTATCCATTATTCGAGTATGTAGATCGGGATATATATATACATATATATATATACCCGCGTATCGCAGCGAGAAGTAGTGTGTTAAAAAGCTAGAAAAGAAAAGGGAACATTTTAAAAATAACGTAACATGACTGTCAATATACAGTATTTGTTTTGTGAGTGTTACTGAGTGTTGCTGTCATCAAGGATTTGATTATCATTATTTCTTTCAATCAGGTTCGTATTTGTAGGATGTGTTGTGTTCAAGTTACATTCCGGTTTGTCAATCGCTGTAAAGATGACAGGTTTCATTCATCGATTCGTTTCTTACTGCATCAATAAACAGCTCGCCTTCTTCTTTATCTGAGACCTGACACACTGCATGCACGGTCAAAGAGCTGAGACTTTTGATCATGTGAGCGTGTCTGCAAAAGTGGCGTCTCCTGCCCTACAAAACTCGAGCAGCGGCAGATAGCTGTGCCGACCTTTGAGACGCTGACTGCGCTTCTGCCTTAAGTCAAAGTGAGCACTTTTAATTTTTTTCATCCTCCCCCTGAGCTATAGCCCAGACAAGTGCAAACACGGGACCCCTTTTCTAAATTGCGGCAAACTAATATTAAGGCAATTCGCACTTTCTTTTGCACGTATACGATTATGAGGTCGTCAGCTCGGATTATGAAGACACGCACACGAGTGCAGGACTGACAGTGCCATCACAGCCGATTAATGGCAGGGATGTCTCACCAGTCTACACAAGACCCACCGCGACTGTCCCCAAAAGGCGCTCATATCGTCAGCGAACACATCTCTCTATACTATATAAAAGAAAAAGGCAACTTTCCTTTCTTTACACCTTTTTTCCTTTTATCCCAAACCAAAGCCTTTCTCTCTTAACACTGCAGAGGACACAAAACTCATTTTCTGTAATTGCTGGTAATGCCGGTAAGGCACATTACCAGAGGCAGAAATTTGAACGTTCACATAGAAAATGGAATTTCTATACCACAGCCGTCGTGTAGCGCCTTTCAAAAGGGATCTACTACCGAGAGATGATCCAAATACATTTTAGCTGCTGTTAGTACTACTTACCTGTTTTGTTACACAGTCTTTAAAATGTAGTTTACCCGCAACCACTCCAGTAGTGCTCAATGTATCCTGTACTTCTTAAAAGCGTTAATGTTTAACTGTTTAATAACTTATAGACTATATTTTATTATTTTTCCCTTGCACTCAGTGACCAAAGCTATACACACACATATAGACACATACATATATATACATATATATATACCTGTGTGTATGTTTGTATGTATGTGTATATATATATATATATATATACACACACACACACCAATCTACATTATATATATATATATACACACACACACACACACATACATACATACACACATACACACACACACACATATATATAATTTGTGTGTGTGTATGTATGTATGTGTGTGTATATATGATGTACATAGGTATGTATATATATATGTGTATATGTAGATATGTATATAGATATGAAGATATGTATGTGTATATATGTATATATGTATATATATGTATATATGTATGTATATATATATATGTGTATATATATATATATATATATATATATATATATATATATATATATATATATATGTAGACTCAAACCTATTATGACAGCAGCAATCCAAGCTGTGAGAAAACAGTAAAAAGGAGGCGTGTCAAACGTCATGGTACATTTTCTGATGCAGCTAGACGAAAACAACTTTGTGACGCTGCCGCCAAATACACAAAACAATTACTTTGACAATCATGTTACGTTATTTTTAACGTTAGAGTATATATATATATATATATATATATATATATATATATATATATATATATATATATATATATATATATACATATATGACAGCAACACTCATAACAGTGACAAAACAATTACATTAACAATCATGTTACGTTATTTTCAAAATGTTTCCTTTTCTTTTTCTTTACTTCTTTAACACACTACTTCTCTGCTGCGAAGCGCGGGTATTTTGCTAGTATATAAAAGCCAAACACCACTGAGTCACTCATCACGAATTATCTGCTGAACCATGGGGACTTGGGAGTTGAAATTTGGAATGTAGGTTACACTTGGCCCATAGGTGCTCACTAAGAAACGGTTTTAAAAATTCTGTGGCCTAATGCATTTTTGTGGTCAATGCATTTATGGCTGTGACCCGAGTGCAGGGGGGCTGGGCCTTCCTCATTCCCTCTCCCGCCTCTGTTCGAGTTACTATACGTCTCACCATGTGTTCGAGTGCACCTTGCCTCCGCTTGACGTTTTTGAGAGAGAGATCAGAGCTCCGTTTGTTTTACAGGGTAGCTGTTGATTGCCAGAGATATCACGAGCCTTGTATGCATATTATCATCCAGTTGACACTCGGAATGACCACCAGAAGGCGAACTGGAAGTGACAGCCAGCATTCTTTATGTTTGAGCACCACTTCGCCCCTGTTTCTTTTGAAATTAAATAGAGTTGGCCGGTTCCGACCATCAACTGGATGATAACATACATACAATACCGCTAGACAAACACATTAGTGAGTCGTCATTGTTAATTTATTTTTAAAGTTGTGTTTTGGTTTTATTACCATATATACCTGCGGATAAGTTGGGACTGGATTTTACTGTATAATTTCTGGTATTTTATAATGTCTGTCCTACAATTCGAATGCAGAATACTCACGCTATTGGTCCAAGAGATATGCCAAAGCCCACCTGAGAGAGTAACCACGAAGCACAAGGCCGTTTCTTCTATGTGGGTGCAGCAATGCGCGGTATCAGCGTGTGCTCCTAACCTGTCTCTCTTTCTCTCTCTCTCTATTGTGCCTACATGACCACACGGTAATACTTGAACTATTCCGAAGCAACGTTTGCACTGTTTTGTCTTTTTTGTATCTCACACCCACTTTATAGTAAGAACATCCCTTATCTACGATGGAGCATTCGATCAGAAGAAAATATGAAGTTGGTTTTAATTTAAACATCTTAGAAGTGGTGTAAGAAATTGGTAACTGCGCAGCTGCCATACAATTCAATGTGCCTGAGAAACTGGTGCGACATTGGAGGAGGCAAGAAGATGTAAAAAAAACCCAAAAATTTAGTGTTGCATTTTTGAACGGGTGTATAAGTTGGGGTCTAATTTTATGATCGATTTTTTGGGTTTCAAGAAGCGACTCATATCTATTTTTATTTTTAAAGTTGTGTTTTTCTTTAATTATATTTTTCTCAAACAATTACAAAAAACCCAGAAAACTTTATTTTCCTCCTGGGCAACACCGGGTGTTTCAGCTAGTAATAATAATAATAATATTAATAACATTTCAAGTTCAAACAAGTGGTCTCTGGATCCAGCTCTACAAAAGGCTATCAAAATGAAATGGGATCATCGCAGCCTGCTGATAAATGTCATATATTAATTACAGGTTGATAGATATATAGGGCCATTATCACTAACATATAGAAATATATTTTAAAACAACAATACTTCACTAAGTAAACATGAATTTCGTATGCTTGATACTTTTTCAAGGTCAACAGTCAGTCAGCCAATGAAGTGATCACTCTTTATTTCAGTGTCCCTGACACTGTGTGCCTTCACGACCTAAACAATATTAAAATAAATCACCAGACAGAAGCGAAATAAAAGAAAATCTGACACAGAAAACATTGGAGTGGTGTTGCCTGCCTACAAATACTATAAAGGCTGTGCCGTCAAATACACGCCATGACAAAAGATGTAGAGTTATCTTGCAGTGTTAATTAAAATGATCTCTATATTGTTTTCAGAATAAATTTGTTGTTTTCCATGCTATGTCTGACGGGAAAGTCACTGGCCATATCATTCTGATGCAAGTTACACGACAAGCCAGATACCATGTAAGCCATCAGTTAATCAATCAGAATTTAATGTTTATTTTATAAAGCTGTCTAATCTTGCACTGTGTGGGTGTGTGCAGAAAGCTTTCTCATTAATATTTTATCCCAGTTTCATTACTTTCTGTGACTTTGTACAGATTTCCTGCACTGCAGGTCACATGCTAGTGTCACCTTCATGGCTCACCCTGTGACCCCAAAGTGATATTAAAAGTGTGCAGCACAGCAGCCATTCCAGGAACTATGAACACTTTCCATACAAATATTCTTCAAATGAGCCAAAACAGCCCTAGAAGTTCTCTTCGTATATATCTAAGGATTCTGATTCTGCTATAATTTATAAAAAGAGGAATGAGACCCTGATGAGATCATAGCTTCTTAAAATAAACCGAGTAATTTGTCCTGGAGGACATTTCTTTGTATCTTAAATGATTCTCCTTTCCAAACTCTGAAAGTTACCAAAACTCAATTTCTCTTGCAGCTCATAAAGTTGTGAGCTGCCCACTTACCACCGAATAAGCTTATGATTTTCTAGTATATTATCTTTGCTCATGTGAAGTGGCAGCGTGACTGAAGTGGGTCATGTGGTGCTGGTGGGCACACTTCATTCGTATTTAAAGCCCTTGCTGGCTGACTGCATTTATAAGCTGACCTCAGAACTCACAGATAGGTAGTAGCCTGCCAGGCACTGCACCAGCTCCCATTTCTTATGTGATTTTAACAGCCAATTTGCAGAAAGCCCAATGTGTTGAGAAAGCATGACTTTTTATTACGCCTGTCACATTATAACTGTTCTAGCCATTTTAAGAAGGCTGAAAATGGATCTTAACGGAGTACATGCACCCATCACGAAGGGGGAGCCTGGATGGTAAGAGACTGACAGAGAAAGGGCATTATGAAGGTGACCAAGGACAGAAAGACCACAGTGCCTGTCAGACAGCACATGAGCATGTCAGTGTGGGACGACTGGGACTTCCGGCGAGTGTTGGACCCTTTAGGAGTCAAAGGAGTTTATTGCAGCAAGGTGAACTTCTTTATAAAAACTGAGACCATGAAGGTCAGGCAAGATGCCACAAGACCTTCTACATCTCAGGTGCCTGTAAATGGTCAGGTGCCAAGAAGAGGACTGGCAGAACTGGCAGGTGTCTATCACTGTCTCAAACAAGACAGTCAGGTCAACACATTGTAAGCAATGTGTAAACTACCCCATTAAAGTCGCAGGGCACTCTAATTTGTTCTGATGTTGGCTAAACACTGAAATCTTACACTGGTACTATTGAATTCACAATAAATTACCAATAGACAATACTGTCAGTTAGGATATGCATATTTAATTAAAAGACTTGTATGCCACATCAAAATGCAATCTGCAAACACAAGCCACAGCACCCTATACTTCTCACCAACATCACGCAGGACAGACACTTTTTATGAGTCACGTGGAGTTACAAACTACTGTATGTGTGGGACTCTAAAATGGGAGCAGCAACTATAGATGAGCACATCAACACTCCTTCATAGTGGACTAGTTCACATAATGGGAGCATCTTTAGGATGTAAGAAGACACTAGAGAACCACGGGCAAAACCTGCAAATGTCACTGACAAAGTAGTTGGGCCAGACATTGAAAACTTTGCCCCTGGGGTTGAGAGACATCAGCTCTACCTCATCCACCCAAAGCTTCCCTTCCACCACAAAGCACAAAAAGGGGACGTTGCCCTCAAAACCAATTGCCAAGTGAGAATTTCAGCTTGGTCTGGCTCCCCAGAATTGACCCCCACCACTGGCAGCCAAGCCCCAAACTCAACAGACAGGCTTCATGCTTGCCTAGGACCAAAAATTAAGCAGATGACAGAAGATCAAAATGTATAGAAAAGGCAAGAGAAATACCATTAGAAAATCTCTGACGGTCTTGTGGCACCACATGCAATTCTCAAACAAGATTACACATCTAGGTGCAACTCGTTAAAATTTGTAGCGAACTCCTGCTGACAAGGCACACTCACAGGATTTCTCATTAAAACTCACCCCAGTGTCCTTCAGACCGTTCACTTTAAATGTTCAGGGAGAGAAGTGTCCCATTTCTTCTCAAGCATTAGAAAAATATGCAAAACTAGGGGGCTTCACCCCCTGCTCGCTTTGCTTGCCAGCCCCCCGGCCTGCGATACATGCCAGCCACTTCTCATCTCTGTTGCTCGTGTATGTGGATTTCACTTTCACTAAACAACATATCTTTTATTTCTTGTGGATATGCCTCTTCATTGAGAAGAAACACTACTTTTCCCTGATGGCAACGCGAATTAGACGATCTACAAGTCTCTGACTTAAAGTTTAAATCCGAACAATATCTACATACTTCTGTCATATCGCCTATGTCGATATATTCAATCTCTTTTCATTGCTCCGTTATTTCACTGAGTAATATTTTCCATTTGTTTGCACTAATGCGATCTTTACTATCAGTTTTTTCAGACTTTCAAACTTTAGTACTTTCATAATGTCTAACCTGCTCTGCATGTGTATCGCGACAACATTTTTGACCCTCTTTACAACGTTCTACTTTGTCATTTACTCTTTGTCTTTTATTTACGGCATCGGACATAGTTAAATCTCTTGCCACAAAGTCTTCTCTTGCGTGATTTGAAATGATCTCATATAGAAATCCAAGAAAACTTCTTTGTCCGTGTTTTACAGATAAATTTTGTGTAAAGTGCGATACTTTTGGACGTATGGATTTGTATCCTTTATTGGCTGTAGAATTTCTAATATGTCCGATTGTGTAACTCTTTTTATTCTTAGTTGCATCGCTTCTCTGTGATCATAAATATACATCTGACCGAATTGTGGTTTATTTGAAATTAAACTTGCGGGACTTGGAATTATCTTTCTGAAAAAGTCTTGTCTTGTCCAAGGATGTTTTTATATAATAGAGAGATAACTCAAAAGACAAGGAGAGAGGAAAAGAGAGTGAACAAAAGACTCGTCACTGAGAAAAAACAGAAAGCTAAGTTTGAGTTATCAATTCAGGAGCTCAGTAGCACAAGGTAACTGAAGCTTAAGGATTACTGTGTATATTTTAAAGAGTGCAGTGGCAGAAGAATCTGACAGACATACAAACACACAGACCACTGTAAATAATTCCAGTAAATAGCTAACCAGAAGACAGTACCTGAACGATGACTCAGGGGTCAATGTCTAAACAAGAATCACCAAATCACAAACGTAATGCTGAAGCTGTCAATCCTTCTTCAGTCTCAGCTTAAATACTTCAGAGGCCAGTGCATCAGCTGCCATATTAGGTGGCCCCGCCTCTTTAGGCTCCACATACATTACACAGGACAGAAAATAAGAAATACTAAGACATACAAGATACCAAATTGGAAAAAATAAATAATACTATATTGAAGAAATAAAGTACATACAGAACAAAAAAAAAAACAAAACACAAGAGATATATTAATAACAAAAACTGGGTGACATGGTGGCACAATGGTGGTACTACTGCATCACAGTAAGGAAGCTAGGGTTTGCATCCCAGATCTCTCCCCATGTCTATGTGGGTTTCCTCCGGGAGCTCCAGTTTTCTCTCACTGTCCAAAGACACACAGGTTAGGTGACTTGGTGACATTAAACTGGCCTTTGTGTGTGTGTGTGTGTGTGTGTAAGTTAGCCCTACAATGAACAGGCACCATGTCCAGGGTGGTTCCTGCCTTACGGCCTATGCTAGGTGGGACTGGCTCCAAAGCCGTGACCCTGGCCTGGATTAGGTGGGCTATAAAATGACAGGACAATAACGGAAAGTTCTAGGTTACTTGTAGAGGAAGGCCGGCAGTCACAGTGTAGTGTAGTGGTTTAGGCTTTGGAGTTTAGACCCTGATGTTGTGAGTTCAGAACCAGCTACTGACACCGTGTGACCATGAGCAAGTTACCTGCCAGCCTGTACTCTAACTGGAAAAACAAAAGACATGAAAGCAAAATTATATATCTCAAATGTTAAAATCTGCCTTGGATAAAGGTGTCAGCCAAATACGTAAATGTAAATCCCTGACACTCCTCACACATTGCGACAGTTATAATTCATTAGATTAAAAACAAAAAAAAGAGTCCTCTTATAAATAATGCTCTGCATGTCTGGCACAGGGTAGAAGAGCACCTTGGTAACCTCATAACACCACTATTTCACAATAGATCTCTAAACTTTGGTGGGCTACCCATCTCCTATCCAACTTAGACGTCACAAGGTATCAACACACTTGGCTTATCTGTTGGATGGAACTGGGCTCACCTCTTTCCAGATTCTTGAAGATGAATTTACAATACCTTCCTTTTCTATTTACAGCTCAGATCTGTTCTCAGGACACTTGAATATGTTAAGTCTGCTCCTGCTTCCAGCCATCTATTATATGTCCATTTTTCCTTCTTTCCTCTCCACCAAAAACATTTCCTTCCTGCATTCCTTCCTTTGCGATCTATCCCAGTCACTCAGAAACGGATCACCTGCATTGTGCTGGAACACAGTTTTCCAAAACAGCAAAAATTGTAACAGAAATTCGAATTATCAACACAACCAATATAAATTATGTATAGTGTTATTCTAGAGTTTAGCTCCTGATCCAGTCTGTCACCAGTGTTCCCTTAATGCACCAGACTCTTTTCTCCAGATGTTCTGGGAATGTCCCACTACTGCAGTTCTCAGCACCTCAAATATTCACCCCCTCTTCTCCATTTTATCTGCCTCTATTCCTTGTTCTTGTATCATTCTGCTTCTTTCAGATTTTTCTGCTTTCTCTCTTTTCATCAACAGCACATTATTTCAATAGCTAATATAGCAGCCAAAGTTGTTACAGCTTCCCAATGGAAGAACCCTGACCTTCTCTGTCTGGAGGTCCTCTTTTTATAATCTTGTTCTTTCAGAACTTTCCGCCACTCAGATCAATGGTGTATCGGCTCAAACCATCAGAATATGGGAAGATACTATTTCTGTGGTAGCAGTCCTACATAAATATAAATGTTTATTTACGTGCAGATTATAAATGTTGTTTGTAGCTGCCCTTTTGCATGAATGTGAATGAACGTAGAAAGGTTGTTGCACATTAACAGGAGATGGAATGGGTTGGCAGTACTGACAGTATTTTCATTCACTGGTGATAAACCATCCCATTTGTGTCGTACAGTTGTTCCGATCATTTGGATTTAAAACACCACCTGGTACTGCTTGGTTGCCCCGTAAACACCAGCACAACCTCAGTCTGAGCCAATTTCAAACCCTGAAAATATCCAAACATCCCAGGAATTTGCCCTCGTTCATGTCGCAGTTGCTCCATATTTTATCTCACGCAGTAAGTAAGTAAGGTGGCCACCTGAACTGCCATTTTGGACAGTGTCCCAGGGCTTGTTGCATCTTCACGACATGTGCTGGTTACTTTTTCAGAGGGTTGTGCCATCTGCCTTCCATTTTCAAAAGGTTTCAACCGCTTTGGTTAAAGACCAGTTTATGCTTGTCACATTAACCATTTAAAACTGGATTGTCATTTTTTGAATATCATTTGTGAACTTTGTCTTTGTGATTTATTTGCTTTATAATGTGTACTAGCTGCATGTGGTCTTTGCGAAGAAAAAACAAATATTTGCTATATTCTTGAATTTGGAGAGGAGTTAGCTAACTCCTAAGAATTACCCAGTGCAGAGGACATGGACCCACCTTGTGCTTCCTGCCACACTGGTTTTCGTGAGAAGACACTGGCGATACCATATCTTAGCTGTATCACTGGCATATGAGTCCTATTAATCTTTGTCTTGTGAAAATACCTCCAGATAGACAATGTTTAGGTGCCCTTCTTTGCTGAGGTGATTCACTGAGCCGCAACGGTCGCTTTGTTTTGATGTTGTGTCTCTTCATCTGTGTCATTAGCACAACATCGTTGTTGCACGGCGCCATTTGCTGCACACACGTCTTTCGTAGTGAGAAGTGAGGTGCATACAAGCCGCGAAAAAATTCATAGCGCATGCATGTGCCATCTAATGGCTGTGGCTGAGCGTGAGCAGAGCGGACTGCTCCATACGCATGCACAGGGCTTTCGTTTATATGCATTATGACACCTGTAGGGGGTGTGCAGCCACGCAACCCGACACAGACAGACACAAAACTCTCACTATTTATTTTTCTTCAATTCAGCACATAGCACCTTACACAGTGTTTAAATCACCAACAATAGGCTCAGTCCTTTTCTTTGTCTCTATTCTTTTTCTTTTGCTCTTCTTCTGCCGCCTCTAAGACCATGCGTGCTGAAGGAGGTTAAAAGAACAGTGTGGCAGGTCAGACAGAAGACAGCCAATGTGGCTTGAAATCTATGGAGGACTGCAATTCCCCTTGAGGAGGAAGAGCAGTGTCTAGCAGTGGAAGCTGATTAGGGTCCTTTTTTCAAGAGTCTATAGACGTTCCTTTCAAGGACCTTTTAAGAGCTGCTTGAGGCTGTGTGACATCATTCCTCCACCATACCTTTCTGGTACAAAATAGTCCTTATTTTCTACTTTCATTCTGTTAATAATTCTGTTGGCAGGCGACGAGGGGGCTGAATATGGTATGGTACTGACTAAATATGAACATACAATAGCACCGATTCCCACTGGAACTGGGCACGGTGGCGACTTGTTCATGTTCTTTTTTTGAGTGAGTTGTTATACTGTGATTAAGTCACGGATGACCGTGAACTCATGATGCAACTTAATTTGTAAATTTTATTTTCTCTCAGTAAGCTTGATGTGTGGGCATCTGGGCTTTCTCCATCAATGTCCTGCATGTTTTATGAATTTATTTTTTTACTTTGTTTTGTCTTGTGTAGCTCTGGGGTGAGGTGGGCGTAGGTGTAGGGGGTTTTAAGTTTATATATCAAAATGTTTTCCCTTACTACTGTCTTCATTTTCTTTGAAATCAAATAAAAAATGTAACTACAAAATAATAACTGAATGTTTAAACAACAGAAAGACATAAACTTGAGCTAGGGGTGGCCACCCTGGCCCTACCATAACACCCCTGCTTTGATTTCCAATGAATGTACAGGTGTCTTATGGATTGCCCTTGACCCAGATCCATCTAGCTGCAGGTCTCCTTGTCCTGCTCTCTCCCAGCTTGGCAGCCCTCTGAGTGGGCCCTTCCCGCAGCTGGCACGTACCAGAGCCCTGAACTCTGAAGTCAATTATTTGCTGCTCAGGAGTCTGGGCCAGCACTTGCTAACACAGCAGCGATGTCAGCCTTTGTCTTTCCACCTTGGCACCTGCACAGTTTTTCCTGCTGCTATAATTGCTTAAAGACTTCCCCACGGACTGCTGAGCACTCCTTTCAAACCTCAAAGCACACAGCAAATAAATTCAGTTATTATTTCTTTGCAGAAGTGCCATCACTTGGAAATATGAGACCATCAGCGGAAAGGAAACCTCCAGCTCATCTTTAGCCTTAGCAGATTACAGAAGTGAGGATTTCTATTACTTGTGACAGCATGTGTGAGCAAAGCCCTGACCTGCACATGGGCAACTGTTACCTGCAGATCTAGGGGTTGGTACCTAGGTCAGCTATGCCTTAGTGACATTAAACTATGAGGTGATTTGGATGTGGGCTGTCTGCTCCCTGCCCCATACCACCCTTAAAGGCAACATCCAGGGGAGGAGAAGCACTAAGATGTGACTCCCTGGGACTGTTTTTCTGAAAATGTCACTGCACACTCCAGTGTCTGACAGGCTCTTATCCCTCTCGGTATTGATCTTCACCCGTCTGCACACCTTCAGCCACAGTTGTTTCAAGCATCCATCAAATGTTGACCGGCTGGCGTCAGTAGGTCCCTGTGCACATTGCACGCCTCCACCTCCTGCCTGCACAGCACAACCTGCCTTCATCTTTGTTTGTTCATAAAACACAGAAACCTTTGGGTTTCGATTCATAATGGTGTAGCTGTAGAGAAAAAATAAGATATGCTCTGTAAACAGAGTTGAAGCTTTAGAAATAAAATGTCAAGCACCCATTAAGCAAGAGCAAAAAGCGCAGGAGAGCTGAGGCATGGAGGAATAACTCCACCAAATGGGTGAGAAGATGTAAGACTAAGGGTGACTCAGTGGTCAAGGCACACAGGCCAAACAGAGCACTGATAGCCAATTAGCAGTTATTTAGTACAGTAGAGCACCTTTCACTGCAAGCATCATCACCATACATGTTATCTAGGAATCACTGAGCCCATTTTTATTATAAAACATCATTTTAACAGTGACTACTTTTAGTGTCTTATAAAGCTACTAGCTTCGCTCGCCAACCTCCTCCCCCTGGCTTGCGCTACTGGCAGCCACTTTGCGTCTTTGCCGCTTCCGTTGTGAAGAAGGGGGCTGAATGCACCCCAAGGAGATGTGGTCACTCCTCTGAAACGGTGATACAATGGGACACAAATACAGGTTTTTTTATCTCCTCTTTGCTCGATCAGCTGCTGGTGCTTCAAACATTTAAAAGTGTGTACAGCAGCTATCTTACTCTTGGTCTTTTATTTCCAGCTCTGGGCATGGATAAATCTCTTGGCACAAAGTCTCGTCTCATGGGATGTGACTTCTTGATATTTTTTAGTTTATAATTTAAAAACAGAATAAGAATCTGAAACTCTAACAACATTACATTAATGTCGATAACTTCTGAAAAGAATGATACCAAACATATGTTATATATGTAGGTTTTAAAATTAGCCCGATTTAAAGCGTGACAGAAAATGTTACATAAAATCGTTGCACTTTTAGACTTTATATACGAAGTGTGGCAGAAAAGTAATGAGACTGATTTTTTATTTACCAAAGTTTTTATTTTTTTCAAACATCAATGTTATCCCCTTCAAAGTAGTTCCCTTGGGCAGCTACACACCGATGGAGACGTTGTTCCCACTGTTGGTAGCAGCGCTGGAAGTCTTCAACCGGTATGGTCTTCAGCATGTCCGTTACACTCTTTTGGATGTTTTCTAAAGTCCCGAAATGACGTCCTTTGAGGACATTTTTCAGTTTAGGAGAAAGTAAAAAGTCACACGGACTGAGGTCAGGTGAATAAGGAGTGCTGGGGAACCACAGGAATGCCTTTTGAGGTCAAAAATTCTGTTATGGAGAGGGCAGTTTTTCAGCACCATTTTGGCACAGACCTTTCGCATGTGCAAATGTTCAGTCAAAATTTGATGAACGGTAAATCTGTTCAAATTTAATTGTTCACTCAACATTCTTAATGTTAAATGACGGTCTGATCTCACAAGAGTGTTCACACGTTCGATGTTTTCATTGGTTTTCAAAGTTGAAGTCCTCCCTGAACGGTGTTCATCTTCAACGTGTTTTCTGCCTTCCAAAAATGATTTGTGCCCGCGAAAAACTTGAGCTCGGGATAAAGAATGTTCCCCATAGGCCTGTTTTAACTTTTCAAACGTCACACTTGCCATTTAATGGCACAACATTGCTCCAAATTCCGCTGTTCCATTTTGCGCTACGCACAACCAAAAACACAACTTTGCTAATAGCAGTCATAAAAATCACGTAGTTAACGGAAGGAGTTGAAACTCGCACTGAGCTATGGGAGGGTACTGATACACGTGCTCTATCAAGGACAACAGCGCAGCGTTGCCAGATCGCTTGCAGTGTTGCCAGTCTCATTACTTTTCTGCCACACCTCGTATACTCTATATATACTCTATATATACTGTATATAGAGTAGATTTCACTGGAAAGAGTGCCTTTAAGAGTAATCACTTTCAGAAGGTATCTTACAAAGCAATCAAAGTTTATTTTATATACTGACCTTCACAGTGAGCACTTTCAGTGACGTACTGAGCAGTTTGTCTTTATATAGCTCCTGTCATAGTAGTCACTTTCATAAAGTCTCTTTATAAAACAATCAGCCTGTATTTTACAATATATAGTACTTTTCACAGTGAACTCTTTGTGCCTTAGAAAACAATTGATTTTATGCAGCATCTTTCAAAGCAATCACTTTCACAAACAAGTCTTACATTAAGCAAGCTATCTTTTGTTAATATGGAGCCTTTCGGTGACTTACAGTCAGTCTTTATGTAGTGCTTTCAGTGTAGCCACTTTAATGGAGTCTTTTATGAAGTAATCAGCATAGATTTTACATGGTGCTGTTTAGAATGAACACTTTGAGTTTTAGACAGCATTTAGTTTAATTAATTATATAGCACCTTTCAAAGCACTCACCTTCATGAAAAGTTTTATGAAGCAATATATGTTTATTTAATATAGCACCTTTCAAAATCAGCACTTTCAAGGATATAGTACCTTTCAGAATAATCACTTTCATAAAGTCTCATACAAAATAACCAGCAGGTATCGTATATGGTGCTCTTCACAGTAAACTCTTTCAACTGAGCGGTCAGTCTTTATGTAGAGGCATTTATTCACTCAGTACATTTAGATTTTACATAATACCTTTAACAAGGATCACTATCTGTGTAAAGCAATAATTCAGAATGTACAGTGCTTCATACCTCTTTGTAAAACAATAATTCAGAATGTACAGTGCTTCATACCTAATTGTGTGCTTCACCAGAAATATGATCATAAAAGTCCTTATAGAGAAACAACAGCTCAGGTGAGAAAAGGTCGACACACCACACACAAACACAGGACCACTTTACAGCTAAATAATAAATAATAATAGATTTTATTTATATCGCGCTTTATATTTAACAATCTCGAAGTGCTACAAAATAAGAATAAAATTAACAAACAAAAAAATCTATAGAAATAATTTAACAAAAAGCCTTTCTAAAAAGATAAGTCTTTAGGTTTCGTTTGAAGGCATCGATCGACTGTGGGGCTCTCAAGTAGTCGGGGAGGGAATTCCACAGCCTCGGCGCCACCGAAGAAAAGACCCTATCACCCATACTGCTAAGTTTAGTTCTGGGAACTTGAAGAGTGTTGGTATGCACAGAGCGGAGGGTGCGTGAGGAAGTATGAGGGATAAGGAGTTCCTGTAAATACAGGGGAGCAGATCCATAAATGCACTGATGGGTAAGGAGGGAAACCTTGTACTCAATTCTAAGTGGTACAGGGAGCCAGTGAAGGGTTTTCAAGATAGGAGTGATGTGGTTATGCTTTCGCACCCTCATCAGGATCCTGGCAGCGCTGTTCTGAATGTACTGGAGTCTCTGGATACTCTTGCCAGGAATCCCAATGAGGAGCACATTACAGTAATTCTGCCTGGACGAGACAAAGGCATGGACAAGCCTCTCTGCATCTGCCAGGGTAATTGTTGGATGGAGTTTAGCAATGTTCCTGAGATGGTGAAAAGAGATGTTTAATGTGGGTGTCAAAAGTTAGTTGAGAATCCATTTTAACACCCAAGTTTGTAACAAATGTAGAAAGAGGTATCTTTTTTCCAGAAAAAGTGAAAAAAATGAGCAAGCTGACAGTTAATCTAATGGGCACATCCGTGAGAGGTGGACAGAAGGCCAACATCCCCAAAGTTAAAACCTGTGTGCAGAAATGGGGAGAACATGCAAACTGCACACAGACTGTGACTCAGGACAGTGACTCCATCAGGCACTCTGTAGCAGTTCAGCTCACTCTCGAAGTAATTACATGTTTCTCTACTAAACCTGAAGCATATGGAAACCTTATTTTGTATTGTCCTAATAGCACAGACTTGCAGCTTTCCTCACCCTTTAAGGCAATTTGTAAGTATTTAAGATTTTTTGAACTTTTTAAGCCTTAGCCTCAATGTCTTTTAAGTTTGGGGTCAGGCCCCAGGGTGAGGTCTGTTTCTAAAGGGGTTTAGTGAAGTCATTTTTTTGTCATTTTGCATTGTAGCCTCATAACAAATAGTGAGCACACTGCCTCCTACTTTCTTCCCCTTCAATGACCACAAGAGTTTAAAATGCCAGAATGCACTTTGCCGTGATTAACCCTCTTTAGAAGGCCAAAAGTTTAAAATCACTTCAAAACTTAAATCACTAATAAATATTTCATGTATGTATTAATTAAACAATCATAAATTAACAACACAACAAATATGAAATTAATAATTTACAATAACTGAAGTAAGCAAAAAAAGATAATTATTTTGTCAGAATGGAAATTAACTGCTACCTAAAGGGACCTTAAATAAAGAAAAACAGGGAAAAAACACTAAATAGAAAATAATAGGAAAAACTCTAATAAGCAAAGTCTAAACAACATTATCCTAAAGGCAGAGAATGGCGAGTAAACATTAATGCGAAAGTCTGATTAATTATGAATTTAAAATACTGAAGAGGCAAACGAAAACAATACCCAAAGGCAAGCAAATAGTTGAGACCACAAAATCCAAATCTAAGAAGAATAATCAACAGATAACAGGCATGGAATCTGAGACAGGAGGATATTCCTCAGGAGAGCAGGAACAAAGCTGTCATCCCAGCGGTTTGAAGCGAAGCTCACAGCAGGACGTTGACGTGAACAAGCACAGAATGGCTTTCCATAAGACCCTGGGCCTTGTTTACCGTCTGTGCTGTGCCCACAGATATTTCTCATTCTGATTATCTTGTTTTACGAGTGAATGAAAAACTCGGTGTGATTCCCACTAGCCCATCCTCGATGTGTACATTCGTTTCAGATCAGAGTCCATTAGTGGATCTCACAGCAGTCAGAGGCAGAACAGACATGTCCACATATAAAAAGGCACCGCTATGCAGTGGCTGCCAAGCAACGTGAGCCTCCACGCAGGGCGCCACGTCTGTCACAACTAAACTGGGATTTTGGAGTGAAAGAATCCCAGCGTCAAACCTTCCTTGCTGTGAGCACGCTGGGGATCATTTAGAGTAAGGAAGAGAGGTGTGAGAGAAATGAAGTTGTCAGCAAGCTATCAAATTTGAACTGCTGGATGGGTGCCTACAACATTCAAGTAATACAAACACCTGAAAGGCACTATATACAGCTAAGAGAGGCTGTCAGAATGCACAGTGTAAGTGATAATAAGAATGATAATGGTGGGCAAAGACAGAAACATTAGTTGGAAACTCTCATCAGTCACCTGCAGGGTAGGAAACTCACTTTATTTTAGGCATGTGTTTTCAATTGGAGGTTATTATATTATATTACAGGTTAAGGTTGGCATTTTTTAAATCTTAGTTAGTTTTTCACAGTCATGACATACTGCGTATTAATTTTCCACATGGCACTGTGTTCTAAAGTGAAGCATTTTGTATAGATATTAAAAAACTAGACTGCTTTTGTGTTTTATAATGGAGGTTATGGGTAATGGGGTCTACTAAACCTAACACTAACTTATACATGTAAGTGCCATATGGAATTGACCAGCATCCTGAAAAGTGGCCCCTTGCCAGGAAGGGAGGCCTGAGTGAATGGCCAGTGATGGACTGGTGTCTCAACCAGGTGGGGAATTGAACCTTTGACTTGAAGGGAGAACAGAATAATGGAAGGATTGGGGGAGTTAGCCTTTTTGGAGTATATACCCCCCTCACTGCTCCCATTTTCCAGACCACGGAGCAGGCTGAGAGTCATAGTCCCATGGGACAGCCTAGCAAGGTGTGGTGGATGCTAGGACAGGCCATCCCTATGTTATGACTCGTCGGTCTGGCCTGGAAGTACCTCCTTCTGGACTTTGCCCAAACACTGGGAGTCTTTCCAGGTCTATCTTATAATTAGCCCTCTACCTCACCTCAGGGAGTCGGAGTCGAAGGACAATACTTGTGTGGAGGAAGAGGAGTTGATAGGAAGAGAAGAAAGAGGAAGGATTTACTGTCCTTGTACTGTATATACAGTGCTGTGTGAGGTATTTGAATGAAGTAACAATCATTATATTTGAACCCGTGACTGTTTGTGTCAGTTGTGTCCAGGGTTTGGGGCTCAGTGACGCCCCCTATCTTTCACATATGCACGATATGTGCTTGGTCTATTACAGGTCTGTGTACCTGCTCACAGCCAGATTCTGGCGGTCCAGATGATCTCTTGTGTTGTAATTTTTTAATTCTGCATTGCAGGATCACATCAAACGTCATGTTGCAAAAACGTGTGCATGAGTGGACCTTGTGATGGTCTGGAGACCCAAATGCTGACATGGTAACTAAGTCCAGCTGTTAAAACCGCCATTCCACCACCCCATGGCCTTAAGGTGGAAATGAGAATCTTATACTATTTTATGCTAATTTATAGTACAGAGAATGCACAGGATCATGCTTAATGAACCTTTCTTAAGACACCCTCGGTTTTTGTTTTCAACAAATGTCTGATTACGTCTAGTCCTCGCTGCTTGAATCACATCTATCCATTCACTAACTTACATTTACTTCCTCCTAATCATACTGGCAGAGATGACCCTTGACTTGTTTTCTGGTCCACTGGTGGGCACACTCTGCACACATCCAAATTCATGTCACCTTATATGAACATCTTCAGTAGGTGGGATGGAGACAGAGAACCTGGGGATTTAAAGCTGAAGGGCCAGGGAGAACATGCAACACGTCTGAGCAAAAGATTTGAACCTGGGATGGTGGATCTATGAGGCTGCAGCACTAACTACAATGTCAACCAACACGTAGGGCTGTGGAGGTATGCATCTGCAAAGTGGCAAAAAGTGGTCAAAAGTATTCAAAATTTTAATTGATGTTTAACAAGAAAAAAAATGCAGCATTCTCAGAAATAAATACATAGCAATAAACCCCAAACTGTCAGCAAGATAAAACGTAAAGTAACAACAGGACCACTCTGCCAGCATTCATCCCATATCATCCACTCTTGTGACTGTCCTGAAAAGGACGAAACCTGATAGAGCCCAAACAGCTATAAGTGGCAGTGTCCAGATGTGTAAAGCTGATTGATCCTGTGGGCACAGACACAAAGCTGCACTTAATAAATATGGACTTGCATGGGGAGAAATCTTGCGTGATCGATTATTTTATGGCTTTTATTTGTAATTGATTAGATCACGGTGCAGATGGATATTTTTCACTTCCACATTAAAGTCAAAACACTCAAGTCCAATCCGTTGTGATTCAATGTTTTGTAACAACAAAATGTGACAATTTCCAAAGGGGTGTACACTTTTTATTGGCGCTGTAAATCAACATTGAAGAACAAAAAGAAACTGAGATGCTAGAACATTGTTAAGACCTCAATTAATATTCGAATCATTCAGTTTAATAGAGTGAGAGAGACTTGGCTGAAATGTGTGAAGCGTATGGGGGGCCAACAGAATTCACTAGCCTCCTTAAAACCGTGTACAATGGGACTCAAGTCGCCTTTTCTGGTGAATGTGGGGCTGCTCTCCCCTAATAATATCTACAGTGTTATTCATTGCTTACCTAAAGAATGTTATCAGAGCATCATTTAAAAACATTCACGGAAAGAATGACTTTTAAACATCTTAATAGAGCAGGAACATCGGCATGTTTAACAGCATAGGAGGAGGATGTGAAGCTTGCTCCTCATTTGTTAAGCGCACTGGTAAAGCTGCTGCCATACTGATCTAGTATCCTGGATTTGAATGCTGTACCTCAGTGTGGACTTTGTATGTTCTTCCTGTGACTATGTGAGTTTTCTTCTGGCTACTCTAGGTTTCATCCCACATCCCAAGGACTTACATATTCTAATAAATGGCGACTCCACATTGTCCCACTTGGGTGTGCACGTGACTGGGCGTTGTGCTTGGCCCCCAGTGACCTTGACTTAGTATAACATTCTAAAACCCACCTAAACTACAGTTAGGTCCATAAATATTTGGACAGAGACAACTTTTTTTTTCTAATTTTGGTTCTGTACATTACCACAATGAATTTTAAATGAGACAACTCAGATGCAGTTGAAGTGCAGGCTTTCAGCTTTAATTCTGTGGGTTGAACAAACCGATTACATAAAAATGTGAGGCAACTAAAGCATTTTGTTAACACAATCCCTTCATTTCATTACATTATGCTGTCATTGACCTCCGTGAGTCTTTGTATGCAAACACGCTCACTCACACACACACACACACACACACTGTATTGCTGGTACAATTAAGAAAGTTTGAAAATGAACAGGAATGTAAACATCAGTGCAAGGGTCTCTACAGCGGCAACTCTGGGGTAAAACAGAAATGAGGTGCACACAAAGCAGGATTGGCTTTTAAATGCCATGCAAGAGAGAGAGAGAAGAAATGCCCAAACCGTATTAACAGACCATAATTAGGAAGGCAAAGAAAAAAATGACTGACACACAACTTCGAAAGCCTGTTCTTATGTTATTATTATCTGACTAATTTAAAATTGGGCTGCATCAGCCTTGAAAGACAAAAATAACCAAATGTAAGGACTGTGGTGAAAAGTGCAAAGGAAAATCTTCAGTCTCCCATTCAGCACCGCTCTTGTTCACAAAGGCACTTTACACTCCAGCAATGTGCATTTTTTAAAATTGTTTTTCCTGGGTAGGGTTAAGGTGGCAGCAGGCCAAGCAGATCAGCTCAGATTTCCTTGTTTTGAGCTGCAGAGTGCAGCTCTTTCTGGGGAATTTAGGGGCCTTGCCAAGCCAACTGAGAGATATAATCCCTCCTGTGTGCCCTGGGTGTGCCGCACGCTCTCCTCCCAGTGGGACACCCATCCACATAACATGCCCAAACCACCTCAACTGGCTCCTTTCACTCTGGAAGTGACTCTAGTCTGATACGTTTGGCTTCTCACCCTGTCATGGAGTGCCAGTCCAGTCGCCCTGCAAAGAAACCTCAATTCTGTCACTTGTACTCACCATCTCATTTTTGGTCATTACCCACAGCTCATGACCATTGGCGAGGACAGAGATGTAGAATGACTGGTGAACTGTGAGTTTTGTCTTTAGACCTCGCTCCCGCTTCACCATCATGGACCAGTACAACTACCACAGTGCCAATACACTTGCTGATCTCACATTCCCTTTGTCCAACACTTCCTGAACAAGATTTTGACATACTTGAACTTCATTAAGGGCAGTTGTTCAAGAAGAAACCATGATTTCAGACTTGGAGGTTCTGACCCTCATCCCAGATGCTCCACAATTGTCAGCAAATTGCTTGAGTGTGTGCTGAATGTCACAGTCAGATGAGGCAAAGACGACAACATCATCTGCATAAAGCAAAAAAAAAAAAGGTACCCTTAGCTTCCCCATCCAGACACCCTCACCTCCTCAGCTGTGCACTGATATCCTGTCCATGAGGATGTCTGATGATTAATAATCAATTAGACGACCACTCAGGAGGATGACATAATAACGTTGGATTTGAAAAAGAAATCTTAACTTGGTTAATTAATTATCAGTCTTGCCTTTGGCAATGGAGATAATTAATCCAATAATTTGACAAGGCACCTACTTTATTTACCTTACCTTTTACTCATCGAAACTCTGGCCTTTCCGACTTATATCAAGGTAACTGCGGCATGCTCGTTTTAAGGAACAGCTTAATACAACTTCTTGATAAACAGAAGGATCAAAGAAATATGATACATGCATATACAAATTGACATGTGAGACTGGACACAGACAGACAAACACATAACATACAGCACATGCTGGCTGTTTATTGGTATTTAGAGTTCTACTTTATCTTTGCATAGACGATCCCAAGTCTTAATGCATGATGTCCGATGTTGGGTGAAGCTATAGTTTTGTTGTTGCTAAAGGTTCAAGTAGAGGATTCTTCTTGTGTTGGAGGGCACTCCTTCTGTTTGCTGTGTGATCCTTGTCAAGGCTAGGCTGCTGCTTCCTCCCCTTACCCTCTGCTGTCTTTTTCCACTTCAAAGGGATACGTCGTTACTCATTCTGGTCCAAGAGTTTAGATGCTGAAGTTCCGTTCTTGAAGTTATGGCTTCTCAACCTTGTCAAGCTGTTAGCAAACAGCCTTTGTCTTGACAGACATTTGGTTCACAAACAGAAGAGGATTTCACTTTTTCAGCTCCTCGTGGAGTTGGGGGTGGCTCATAACTTCTTAGGTTTCAGAAGGTCATTTTGTGTATTTCTCCATCTATGAGAGAATACCCAGGGAGTTCAGTGAGTGTCCAGCAAATATGCCAGAAAGAAAGAGAGAGAGCTTCTTCAGGATGGTGCATGTGGTTTTAAAGGAAGGTTGAACCTTCTTCTCCTGATTGGATTATAATCACTTCAAGTTACAAAATCAGTGTATTTAAATAGGTGGGCTCTTCTGTCCATCTTAGATGTCATCCCTTGAATTGTAAATCTTTGTCCTTGCTCGAGTCCATTTTGTGTCTTCTGGCTCAAGAATTCTGCAGAAGGCCCTCTGGAAAGATGTCATCTCCGATTTACACCTTTGTTATCAGATGAAGAAGATCCTGATACAAGCTGGAGTTCAGTCACTTAGTTTAGAATGCATGTGGGGAAAGGCATAGCTAGTTGCTGTTAAATATGCTTTCTAAATAGGCCTAGTGTGCCACAAAAGCGTAGCAGAATGGGCAATGCCCACTTTGTCCTACACAGGAGTGATAACAAATCACAGTCTTGATGGAGTCCGACATGCACTGTGAACAAACTTGACTTAGCGTCAAGTATTTGGAAACAACTCTCACTGCATTCATATAAGGAATGCATAGGATGCAATAAAGGCCCTGTTACTCCATATTTCTGCCGCAGCCCCCACAACACATGCCGATGTGTTCTCCAGCAATGGTTAAAAGGTTTTGTTCAGTTGTGACACATCTCAAGAGTGTAACACACAGAAGAAACATTAGTTTGGTTCTATGCAACAATGGAAATTAAGTTTCTCTGTGTAACCAACGCTTCTTTTAAGGTGACAAGATTATAGAATGCTTCATTAACATAGACCTAACAAGCACATGGAATTCACGTAGGCCCTTACCCTATGTAGAATGCTAGACAGTCTCCATCTTGGTTATGTGCTAAGATTCAGCCATTATTCAAGGACAAGGACAAGTATTACAAAAACGTTTTCTCCTACAAAAGTCAAAGCCTACGTATTTTAGAGCAGTGCTTGTAAATCTTTTTGGTGTCATGACTGACTCTTTTAGATGTAAGCGTCTTCATGAAACACCATCTCCCATTGGGAGACAAGCGCAATTGTCTGAGCAGCATGATGATTGATCACGATTGTCGAAGCTGCGACCCACCACTACTCCCTGCAACTCCCTACCAATATAACAAATAGCAACTTGCAATCCACTGGCGGCAGCTCTTGACCACGACCCAGCGATTGAGAAATAGTTTTAGAAGTTGCACCTCCATTACGCATGCTACAACTGCTGAAATGTGAGCATCAGCAACAAAGAATATTACTGAGGGTGACGCTTCCACTTCCTTTCCAAGTCTCCTCTTCAAGACGACAGAGATGTCATGTGAATGAGAATCACTGGAATCAAAGCTGCCATCTCTATCCTGAACTAAAGGATATTTATATCAGCCAGTGACAGTCACTGGTACTTCCAGTTTTCTATTCTTCATTGTACAGTTATTTGTCACTTTTTTTTTTTTAAACTTCCACATAGTTTACTTGCTATTTTTCCGAAACAAATACAATTCTGGTCTTTTTTATTTCTTTTTTTAATAATCTCAAGCTTCACCAGGAAAGCTGGAACAAAAAAGATAATAACAATAATTATAATGGTGCATTGGATTGCAGAACTATAAGGCTGCTGATTCAATCCCTCGCTCTGTGACCCTTAATCTACCTGTTATCCAGTTTATAAAAATATATGCATAATTAACTGTAATGAATACTAATCTTGTAACCTACCTTCAGTAATGTGTCAGTCAAATTACAAAAATATAATTAATCTGCTGCTGGCCCGTGTGAACATCCATGTTACAGGTCCACACTGTTGAATGATTTTGATAAATGATGAGATGATCTGTTCCTGCCTGCTATACTTCAAAGCACCAGAAACTAGAACCCACACCATAAAGGACAGTTACGTTTTCTTAGTATATAAAGGAAAACACATTTTCATGCAAAATATTCTAAAAAAAATAAAAATATTTTTTTAATAAACTACAACTTCAGAGATCTGGGCTCATTCGCCAGCCTGGTCTCTCTCTTTTTGTCCACTTTGCATGGCCTTGTCATGTCTACATGCTAAAGATATTCAAGTTAGGTAAGGCAGCAAATGACCCTGTGGGGGAATCTCTTGTGAAAAATCCATGCACAACAAAATTATTTACTGTCAAAAATACACTTGTTCCAAAAAACATTTTCCTCATGACTCTATATTAGAATATGCGCATTTGGGAAATGATGGAATAAATGATCTATTGAAACCATTGAACAACACTGGTCCTACAGTGGCAATGTGTGCACTGCTTCTGGGATAAGCTCCCCCATGACTCTTAAATAACAGTATGTGACACTGATCATTCCACTGCCATGGCGGAAAATTTAAAGCAATCAATTAAACACAGGAGAAAAAAAAAGCAACAGACAGGTGAAGAAGAGGATGCAGGCAGTGTGGACTGGATGGAGAAGAGTGACAGGAGTGACTTGGGATTGAAGTTAACCTGCAAGAGTGAAAGGGAAGGTCTATAAAATGGTACTGAGACTAGCTATGTAGTATGGCTTGGAGACGGTAGCACAGACGAAAAGACAGGAGTGTGGTATAGCGAGTCCATGGCTTCAAAAACAAGGGCTAGTTTTTAAATCAGTATAGCCATGTCGTTCTCCGTGGGCGCGACTGCACGACCGCGGGGAGTTAATGAGGTGGCTGGAGCGAGTCTCGCCTGCAAGTGTGGTTGCGGTCGTTCGTGATTGCCTCGTTGGCTTCCTGCGGCGTATAATTAAGGCGCTGCGCCTATGGAGACGCATGGGGGGTATGAATATATACAAGTCGACCCCAGAGAAATGGGGAAGAGATATGAACAGAAAAATTGAAGGATCGAGGCAAAGAGAAAGCATGAGGTTAAAAGACGGAAAACGGCAGTCATGAAGTTACGATCTGGCAATCTGAAAAGTGGAGACACCACGAGCTGGGGCCCCGCGAAGCAGCGTAACTCCAGCCTTAGGCTGATGCGCTCTGGGGGCTAGTTCGCCTCACTGAAAGTTTGAGTGAGTGGGGTGAGCAAGGCAAGTGTCCTCCGGAGGAGCGACTACGGGTGCGCGAAGGATGAAGGGAGGAGAGCCGACCTCGTCGGTCTGGCAGTGACATCCGTAAAGGGGGCAAAGACGGAGGTTGGCTTAAGGAGCTCGTGGCTGTTGGGTCTCCGCCGGCTGCGAGAGCAATGGGTGAGCCAGGGAGAAAGCGTGACAGAGGTGTGCCGGAGAGTAGTGAGAGTAGGGTTGCCACCCGTCCTTTAAAATACGAAATCGTCCCGTATTTGAGAATGAAATTGCCTTGGCCCCCAAGGGATGTGGCCCCCACTGCAGTATGCGTCCCTTATTTTTTGTATTAAAAGTGGTAACCCTAAATGAGAGACACTAAAACACATTTTATTTTAACCTCGGATTTATATAGTGTAGCGACCCGGCAGCAGCGCTGGCGGCGTGTTGCATTTTGGGTAATTTATGTAAATAGCATTGTGGGTAATTTATGTAAAAGCTGATTGTTGCGTTAAATTAACCAAGTAATATAATTGTGTTTCCTGTTGTAATTATTGTATGTGTCTGTGCTCAACTGGTGGGGCGGGTTGGGTTGTTGCCGTCCGGGGGTTATTGGAATGTAAATAGTCACCATCGATACGAAAGATGGCTTCATTAATGACCTTGGCAATGGCTAAGCAAATGAGTTGAGCTTTGTTTTTGCCGACTATCTGCTCTAATAAAGAGATACAATAGGACAGAGCTGTGTATTGCTAAGATTTCTATCGAAGCAATTATTACCGAGACACTGGGAGTCATGCGGTGTATGGGACACGAGTGCTCGCTACCTAAAGAGCTGGGTGCAGCTGCGTGCATAGCGCTGGCAGTCCGCTAGCATACAGCTTGGGAGAGGTGCACTGCAGAGTACGGCTCGAAAAACCACGGGTCGCTACAATATTAATGGTTTTTATCCCCACTGGACACTTGTTTTTATGGATTTATTTACTGAAACCAGATGCACTGTACTTTGTTTGGACACTGTTTGTAATAAAAGCACTTATGCACTTTTTGGAAATATCCCCTGGCTTCATGTTTGGGGATTGTCCTCACGTGTCCGCTCATCTCGGTGACATTACTGACGGTGTTGGGTTCAAGGGCTCCCGTAAAGATGGATAGGAGCGTGGAGCGGACACGCATAGTCACAAGGAATCACAACTTGAAGTGGCGGAGTTCACAATACTACGCTTTTTGCTCAGAGTACCGGGAATTAAGACGGGATTAGGAATGGGTATATTAGAAGGACAACACAGGTACAACAGTGTGGTGGCCAAGTGAGAGAGACTAGATTGAAATGCAGATTACAGATGAGGGGTGCAAAAAGCAATGTTGAAGATGAACCCAACCAAGCAAGTGGAAAACGGGAGGTTTATGGAAGTGGTGAAGGAGGATATGAAGGCAGTTGGTATGGCAGTAAAAAATGTAAAGGACAGGGATCGATGGACAAGGTTGATCTGCTGTGGTGACCCCTAAATCGGAGCAGCCAAAAGAAGGGGAAAAAAAAAACAAGCTGACACGTTTCAATAATGAAATTCTACACAGTCTGAGAAGTGAATTCAAGTGGCTGGAGATTTTTGCACCACTGTGTTACCCTGGCATAAAAAAAAACTACTTTCAAATTACATCACAGCATTTTAAAATTGTCAATTTTGACAAAAAATTACACATTTTTAAATGGGAACAATACTTCAGTGCTCTAATGTTATACATGAAACATGTATGAGGCTTATCTTTCCAGTGTCTTGTGTTTTACAGTTCATAATGTAATGGAAAAAGTCAATAATGGCTTGACTTGCCATATCTTTAAACCCTTCATACAGAACTAACTTTGTCAGGAATCGTGGCTGCTTGGAATGCTTTGGAAAAAATGACACTGGTTTTAAAGTCTTCACAGAGTTCTAGTAAAATAATATGATAACCTCAAATTACAAAATCAACGACCAAATTCATGAAGTTTGACATGCCCTCTGACCAGAAGTCACATAATGCAATGGTGGCTTTAAATTTACTCTGACAAGATAAATCTAAAAAAAAGTAAGTGGGACATTGTTTCAGAAAAGAAATAAAAGTGGTCCTATGAAAGGATGGTCGTCTTTTTAGGATTACCAGATTGCCATTTCTGACAGAAAGAATGGAACGATTGAAGGAGAGGTCCTGCTCACTCATGTCACTAACCTCATCCTGAATGTCACCATGGTGGACACACGCACATTCTGAGTGGCTCCATCTCTGGCGTTGGCTACAAATCTTCACGAGCCTGGCTTAGAACTCATAACATGAAGGACACACACCTTCACAAGATGACTGCTGAGGGTAGCAGTATTTTTGTGTACTGTCCTTGTCACAGCCCTTTTTTTTCTTTGTTAAAATGTTTAACATACAGTGGTGTGAAAAACTATTTGCCCCCTTCCTGATTTCTTATTCTTTTGCATGTTTGTCACACAAAATGTTTCTGATCATCAAACACATTTAACCATTAGTTAAATATAACACAAGTAAACACAAAATGCAGTTTTTAAATGATAGTTTTTATTATTTAGGGAGAAAAAAAAAATCCAAACCTACATGGCCCTGTGTGAAAAAGTAATTGCCCCCTGAACCTAATAACTGGTTGGGCCACCCTTAGCAGCAATAACTGCAATCAAGCGTTTGCGATAACTTGCACTGAGTCTTTTACATCGCTCTGGAGGAATTTTGGCCCACTCATCTTTGCAGAATTATTGTAATTCAGCTTTATTTGAAGGTTTTCTAGCATGAACCACCTTTTTAAGGTCATGCCATAGCATCTCAATTGGATTCAGGTCAGGACTTTGACTAGGCCACTCCAAAGTCTTCATTTTGTTTTTCTTCAGCCATTCAGAGTTGGATTTGCTGGTGTGTTTTGGGTCATTGTCCTGTTGCAGCACCCAAGATCGCTTCAGCTTGAGTTGACGAACAGATGTCCGGACATTCTCCTTCAGGATTTTTTGGTAGACAGTAGAATTCATGGTTCCATCTATCACAGCAAGCCTTCCAGGTCCTGAAGCAGCAAAACAACCCCAGACCATCACACTTCCACCACCATATTTTACTGTTGGTATGACGTTCTTTTTCTGAAATGCTGTGTTCCTTTTACGCCAGATGTAACGGGACATTTGCCTTCCAAAAAGTTCAACTTTTGTCTCATCAGTCCACAAGGTATTTTCCCAAAAGTCTTGGCAATCACTGAGATGTTTCTTAGCAAAATTGAGATGAGCCCTAATGTTCTTTTTGCTTAACAGTGGTTTGCGTCTTGGAAATCTGCCATGCAGGCCGTTTTTGCCCAGTCTCTTTCTTATGGTGGAGTCGTAAACACTGACCTTAATTGAGGCAAGTGAGGCCTGCAGTTGTTTAGACGTTGTCCTGGGGTCTTTTGTGACCTCTCGGATGAGTCGTCTCTGCGCTCTTGGGGTAATTTTGGTCGGCCGGCCACTCCTGGGAAGGTTCACCACTGTTCCATGTTTTTGCCATTTGTGCATAATGGCTCTCACTGTGGTTCGCTGGAGTCCCAAAGCTTTAGAAATGGCTTTATAACCTTTACCAGACTGATAGATCTCAATTACTTCTGTTCTCATTTGTTCCTGAATTTCTTTGGATCTTGGCATGATGTCTAGCTTTTGAGGTGCTTTTGGTCTACTTCTCTGTGTCAGGCAGCTCCTATTTAAGTGATTTCTTGATTGAAACAGGTGTGGCAGTAATCAGGCCTGGGGGTGGCTACGGAAATTGAACTCAGGTGTGATACACCACAGTTAGGTTATTTTTTAACAAGGTGGCAATTACTTTTTCACACAGGGCCTGTAGGTTTTGATTTTTTTTCTCCCTAAATAATAAAAACCATCATTTAAAAACTGCATTTTGTGTTTACTTGTGTTATATTTGACTAATGGTTAAATGTGTTTGATGATCAGAAACATTTTGTGTGACAAACATGCAAAAGACTAAGAAATCAGGAAGGGGGCAAATAGTTTTTCACACCACTGTAGCTGGCAAATTTGGGCTGAAGTTAAAAATACTGCAGGTGGTGTCTTTGGGACAAGAGAAATAAGAATTGTTCACAGCCAGGATGAGACGGTCATCACTAAATTTAATTTGTGACATGACATGTGAGTCACACTTAACATTTAGTTCTCTAGCACATTTTCATACAAAAGATATAGCTCACTGTGCTTTAGAAGATGTCAAAAAGTAATAATATGCAAATAAAAATATTAAAATTAGATATGAATAATAATGCATAAACAGTATACAAAAATAAATAATGCACACTTACATAAGATAGATAAAAAATTAAGAGAAATAGAGTCATTAACTGTAGAGTTGTTTTCTCACGTCTCTAAGTGATGGTTCAATGATAGGGTCAGTTGGCCAGGGTGGACAGAAAAAAAATAAACTTCCAGTTATGATGGAGAAAAAAAAAAAAAAACCCAAAATGTGTAGGGATTCCAGGCCAAAAGATCATCCAGCCCCCACTTGGCATTCCACCTAACATAAATGTCCTTAAGTTCTTCTTTATTGATTTTTCCTTTTTTTTGGGTCTCGTGGCAGGTTGGGGTATCCACTTTCATTCAAACATCATTTGCAGACTTTGATCAGGAGGTAGTGACAGAGAACGCAACCACAGAAGAACCAGAAAAGAAAACAGTGAAAAGGAAAGATTAATAAAGATTGCAGATTCATTGAAGTGTATGATAATTCTATGAATATCTAGTTTATCAAGGGTAGAGCTAAGATGTAATTAACGTAGTTACTAAAAGGGCAAATTAGAAAAGGGGGTTTTAAAGGATCTAAAAATGATCTACAGTTTTGGCCTGGCATATTTCCATTGGTAAAATAATCCAGATGTTTGGTGCATAATAGCAAAATGCCACTGGTCTTCTTTTTAGGATTGCCAGTCTGCTATTTCTGACAGTAAGAACAGCAGTGATAAAAAGAGAGGTCCTGTCCTGCTAATTCATGTCACTAACCTCATCATGAATGTCACCATAGTGGAGGAAGTCACTTCCTGATTGTCTGCTTCTCCACCTTGGGTTACAAATCTTCAGTAGCCTGGCTTAGACTCAAAACATGGAGGACACACACCTTCACAAGATGACTGTATTTTTTGTGCATGTTCCTTGTCTTAACTTCTTTTAATTTTGGCACTTGAAATAGTAAGCAGACTGCTATTAGAAGATCTAAGGCTAAAATATAAGAAGGAGCAAGGTTATTTAAAGCTAAAATCATTTACTAATTTAAGCAGTGCAGTTTCTGTACTATGATTAGTTCTAAAGCCCATATGAAACATATCAAGGATGGAATGTTTACTTATATAGTCATTTAGTTGCTGAAACACTACTTTTTCTAGAATTTTACTTAAAGAAAGGTTAAAAATTGGTCTAAAGATGTCAAGTACCAAGCAGTCAAGATTATTTTTCTTATTCTGGGGTTTAACTAATCCAGACTTTAGACCCCCCTAACCTAATGACGAGTTAACTATGTCAAGTGCACCATCAATAAGCAAGACTGCTTAAAAAAAAATCCTGTTTAAGGCTGGGTCAAGGACACATGCGGAAGGTTTTAGTTGAAAAATGATTTCTTTGGAGTTCAGGAAAATCTATTTCAGTAAAGGAATTTAAGTATCTAAAAAGAGCATGCAGAAGTTCAATAAGACTCGTTATAGAGGGATGCATTATGTTACTTCTAATATAAAAGAGCCTCACAGGTTTTGCTAGGAGACAAAAACTAAATGTCATATCTCAGGACTGGAAGGTCCTAGTCTCAAATGCTTTCCACACTGACTGGCCACCATTCAGCCCCATCACCTGGTATATACGGTACGTACGCACAGAAATGTTGCATAAGAACTTTTCCACGTTCAAATCGCGATGCATAAAACCTACACTTGGCGTAAAGCCACGGTACCTCATACCTTGTCGTATGCAAGTTCTCCGCTCAGTTTTGCAGACTGGCGGCACCCAGCGTCAAAGCAATGCTACTGTTCCTGTGTGGTTACTCCTTATTTTCCTGATGCGGCTTTATAAATACTGTACACTGAAACTAACCGCATATTGTTTATTAGTGTAACGCATCCGATTGTAATTAACTTGTAACAATATAATGGTCCAGGGAATGGCCATAGTATTCCAAATACCATAACTGCTTTAGCGTTGTTACTCTCACTGCACTTCTTCTTCTTCTTTCAGCTCCTCCCGTTAGGAGTTGCCACAGCGGATCATCTTTTTCCATATTACTCTCACTGCACCACTCGGAGTATTTATATCACTGTATCTGAGTGTGAATCACAGCAGCAGCTGATCGGAAAGAGAATTATTGGTATACAGCTTCAAGGACACACTACCTCAGCCACTGCAAAACGTTTTAAAGCCTTTCCTGTACAGACCTCGCGGTTCAGAAACAGTTTCATCCTAAGAACTATAAACGCACTCAATCAATTGCACCTTGTAGAACTGTTTGTACTTATAAGTACAATCACCCCACTGTAAACTTGCACTATAGTTATAATATCTCACAACCTGAGTCACTTTATAAAGCGCGTATTTACATATGATGACGATATCATTTTTAAGGTGAAATGCAGCAAAATATGTTTGTTAAATTATACACATAAAACTTTAACTTCATTTAAATAATCTATATTCTTCACTGGGAGTGTCGTGAAGGATAGAATAATTAAACATGTACTACAAAGATATTTTAATGTTCCTTAAATATTTTGAAGAATCAGCACTCCAAGCTTACAGATGGCTTAACTTCTATTACAGAGCTGATTGTATGGCGATCGGTTACTTGGGGAAAGAGAAGCACTGACTGCAGTGGCGGCTACGCCAATATATATTGAATATAAAACAGAAATAGAAAATAACAACACAGCTAAAAACGCAGTGACAAATTTCGGCAAAAGTTAAATGCTTGTGTCATGAGCACGAGGCGGCTATGCAGTGTCTGCAACGGACGAGGCCATCCACCGTGCATAAGCTACCTTACTGATATTGGCGGGCGAAGGAGCCACCGATTCCTTTTCTGCCCAGTGCCACCACAAGCCTAGAGCCGCCCCTGAGTACTGCTGCAATAAATTATTTCATCGAAGTGAAACACATGTTTAATAACGTGCTTTAACTCCTATCATCATGAAAATGATATCACGTATACATCTCAGTATTTTAGTTATTCAGAGAGCTGTAATATCATGAATGTAATGGATTCTGTGTCCAGTTGGAGGAAGAGAGCCGGTTTAAGAAGCAAGTAGTGATTCACACACATAGAGCACATAGAAAATCAAATACAAAACAAAGCATTTAACATGCTACTTTAATTACGATGTGATTTGAGAAACTGGTTAATTTAACGATTTTAAGATGAAGTTTATGATGTTCTACTTTAAAGACAAAATAAACTACATGATTAAAGTTGAAATGTCGAGATTGAAGTTGACATTTTGTGCTTTTTTCCCCCACTGTGTGCCTTTTTTTCTCTGTACCCTAATAAGCTTTCATATGACACTCAGACAGTGGGCTACAACTCGGCTTTTCACGCGACTTTGATATGTGACTTCTTTTTTATTTCCGGCACTGTGCGATTTTGTGAACGTGAGCTTTCAAGTTTCTCCAACACGCTATGTCACTCGATCAACTTCATTTTGTTGATTATACTACGGCTTATTTGAACAAATAGTATGTTTTTCCTTTGCCTCCACTTGGTATTCGCTGAAATTCTTATATTTCCCCCCATGCTTTTCCCATTGTCTTTTCACAGAAGGCTGCACTTAAGGGCGATTTATATTGATTTGCATATTCAAAGAGGCGTAATTCTGGGAGGATTTGGGCGTTACATAAAGCGTGCACGAGCGTTAGTTTTCACGCTGATCGGGATTTATGTAGCGGAAGAACGTGGAAGTTAGATACGCACAGATTCCTGCATCTGGATTTTTCTGTGCGTAAGCACATTTCGGCTTTTGTACTTACGTCATGTTATAGTGCAAGTTCTACGCACGGCCTTATACATGAGGCCCCTGGTCCTACAACATTCTTTAAAGGGAAGAGAGAGTGAACTTGGCTCAGTAGCCACTGACTGAACATGAACTCTCCTGGTGTCCTCCCAGTTCATGACAAATAAGAATAAATTCAAGTACTGAACTCCATTTTAAATGATAGAAAACTTCAATCTTCTTCCCTGATGTACACCTCACTGCTAGCTGCTTCCAATAGTTTTCATGTTGCCAATAACCAATTAAGGAGCCTGCCTTCACTCTGAGACTGGGGGCAATTTACCACTAGGAGATGGTCAGGGGTTGCACACACATCTTGGATTGACGCCTCAGACTTGGTGGAAACCTTTACAAATTCACCAGAGCTTCAAATATAGGAGTACAAGGAGAACAGTAGCGTCAAAGTGACAGCCACACCACACATGGGTCCCACCTGTCTTTCTGGAGATAGGCCAGTCAGCCATGCAGCAGACTCCCAGCAGGCCGATGGTTTGACATAATGCAAGCTGAACAATTCACCTTAAAAACAAGCTCCTTAATTTAAACTGTGTTTATTTAAAGGAGACAAGACGCAATGTTTGATTTGCAAACCCAGCGTGCAGACTGAACCATACGTCACACAGAGCCCTCTTCTTGGTATCTTTGACAACAAAAGTAAATAAACTGGCATATGTGAGTGGGGCTTGGCAACTCCAAAACAGCTCTGTATGGAATGACAAGCGTATAGCTTTTGTGGGTCCTGGATTAAGGAGATAGATAGACTTTATTAATCCCAAGGGGAAATTCACATAATCCAGCAGCAGTATACTGATACAAAAAAACAATATTAAATAGTAATAAAAATTCATTTAAAAACAGACAATAACTTTGAGTAATGTTAGCATTTACTTCCCCGGGTGGAATTGAAGAGTCGCATAGTGTGGTGGAGGAACGATCTCCTCAGTCAGTCAGTGGAGCAGGACGGTGACAAAAGTCTGTCACTGAAGCTACTCCTCTGTCTGGTGATGATCCTGTTCAGTGGATGCAGTGGATTCTTCATGATTGACAGGAGTTTGCTTAGTGCCCGTCGCTCTGCCACAGATGTTAAACTGTCCAACTTTACTCCTACAATAGAGCCTGCCTTCTTAACAAGTTTGTCCAGGTGTGAGGCGTCCTTCATCTTTATGCTGCCTCCCCAGCACACCACCACGTAGAAGAGGGCACTTGCAACAACCGTCTGGTAGAACATCTGCAGCATCTTATTGCAGATGTTGAAGGATGCCAACCTTCTCAGAAAGTATAGTCTGCTCTGACCTTTCTTACACAGAGCATCAGTATTGGCAGTCCAGTCCAATTTGTCATCCAGCTGCACTCCCAGATATTTATAGGTCTGCACCCTCTGCACACAGTCACCTCTGATGATCACGGGGTCCATGAGGGGCCTGGGCCTCCTAAAATCCACTACCAGGTATTTATTGGTATTTATAGGTTTTATTGAAAAAGTTATACTTTCTCCACTTTGGAGCTGAAGGTTTACTGTAAAACCAAATCAATGCACAGAGTGTAGGCGTCTTACTCGCACTGGCCTTGGCACTGCTGCTGTTGTCAGCTGGCAGGCCTGTTCACACAGCAAAAAGGCTTGAGGCCGCCAACAGCAGAAAGTGGCACGTTGGTGACTAATGAGACAGAACAGAGAGCACAAATGTGTGGCCTTTATGACTACCCACTAACCTGTTTGGAAGCCATAATGTCAAAGCCTGTTCACCAGCAATGCTGTGTAGTAAAAAATAATGTACATTAGCAAGTGAGAGTGCAGCTGATGACTTTAAAAGATGTCCCTGGCAACGATGACATAGTAGAGGACTAAAAATGCAGTGCAGGATGGCAGTTACAGTTGAATACATTAAGCTTGGACCCTGACAAATTGTGCCACCAAAGATGAGAGGGAACAACACTTTTGAGGATTTCCATAATCAAGGCAAGCAACATCTGTATTGTTTTGGTGGGTATGGGCCATCTATTTATGGCTGATAACTTCGAGAAAGGCCTGCTAATCACATAAAGCTGGTGTGAAGAAAAACAAAATGGACAAAGTGGTCAAGAAGATGAACACACTGAACAGAGACACAGATATGTTGCCATTCACAGCAGGAAACACGGTAGGCTTGTGCACAGGTCTGTGATAAAAAAAACTGCAAGGAACTCTCAATTTAAAATTGAAGACTTGATTCAACCTTACAGGTTAAAAGAAACAGCCAGGTTTGCCTATTCCTTCTTACAGAACCTTGTCATTGGCCTACTGAACTGTCTCCAGGTAAACATCAGGTGAACATCGCAGAACAGGTCACAGACATGTGGTGGTCATTGGGATTTAGTGACCAAAGAGTTAGATGTAAAAGTTCCCACCTCCAACACACTGTAAAGTGTAAAGACTCTAGACCTGCCTGTACTCCAGCTGCATATAAATGTAGTCAAACAACTGAACTAGAGCACAACGGGGAAGTATTCGATATGCAATAGAATTCATATAAAAAAAGCTGTTTTTTATTATTTTACTTGATAAGTCTGCTGTGGATGCAGCACAAGCCAGCAGTCATAGCTATGGAAGTCAATGTACTGTATATTTGAATGCTTCTGCCTCAGAGATTTAACATCCCAGGTCCAAGTCCCACATTCCATGTGCAGTTACGACATTTTCTTCCAATGACCGTGTGAGTGTGAGTGTGAGAGCGAGAGTGAGAGAGAGTGGCTTGATGCCTGCCTTGTGCCAAGTGCTATGAGGGTACGCTCCAGCTCCCTGCAATTCTGAGCCAGATTAAGGAGGTTTAATTATTTCCTTTCTTTTTAAATTCTCCTCGATTCACCGTAAGAGGGATTAGAAGATGAAAAAGAAGAACAAACAGATGACAGCTTGAAAAATAGTGGCTACAGGGATGAGAGAGAAAAAAAAAAAAGATTCTGGCCAAACACCAGCAAAATGAAAATCCCCACAACTGACTGCAATAGCACTGCAGTGAGAAAATATAGACATCGGCTCTAAAGATTTGATTTTTAAGTAAAGAAAGAAGTAGAGCAGCACAGCTCAGTGAAAAGACAATTAAAAACACTTGTCATTTGTTCAGAGTTAATTAAACGCCCGATTCCATTTAAAGAACAGAATGGAAGCTTCGGAATTAAAGCCACAAATATATTGACAATCCTGTCTGCTGGTGATTGGCCATGAAAAGCTTCAGTGCCGCATTCAGTGCTCCATGATATGCACAGATTGCCACTTTTATTAGTAATTGTATTAGCATTGGATCCATCCCTTTTCCAACCCGCTGAATCCGAATACAGGGTCACGGGGGTCTGCTGGAGCCAATCCCAGCCAACACAGGGCACAAGGCAGGAACCAATCCTGGGCAGGGTGCCAACCCACCGCAGGACACACACAAACACACCAAGCACAATTTAGAATCGCCAATCCACCTAACCTGCATGTCTTTGGATTGTGGGAGGAAACCGGAGCGCCCGGAGGAAACCCACGCAGACACGGGAGAACATGCAAACTCCACGCAGGGAGGACCCGGGAAGCGAACCCGGGTCTCCTAACTGCGAGGCAGCAGCGCTACCACTGCGCCACCGTGCCACCCTAGCATTGGATATATGTTTGAAATCTCAAATATTTTCAAAGAGATTAATCATTTGGGTATACAGACAAACTGATGAAGTACAAGCTTACATTTTCTTCAAGTACTCAATCACTTTCAAGATATGCTATAGACTGTAGCATAATATAATAAAGATGACATACTGTAATTAAGGGTGGCATGGTGGTCAGCACTGCTGCCTGACATGGTTTTAATCTCATGCCTGGTTGCCGTTTCCAGTTTTTCCTGTGGATGAATGATATCCCATCCAAAGTTGATTCTGCTGGGATAGGCACCAGCTCCCCATTGACACTTAATATGAGATTCTTACTTTCATGTCGCCCATACACTTGGAATGGTGGTACAATAAATAACATGAGACAATATAGTATACTATGACATCATGAAGCATGAATCGTGTGGCTTAAATTAAAACAAATGTTGTACACAAAATAAGAGGTGACATACAAAATAGGAGGGTTGTCAGCATTAACAAGTGGTGGACACAAAATCATAGGGGTGGTAGCATCAATAGGTGGCATAAGCAAAACTCGAATTGATTGTATAGAAAAAGTAAGAATACATTTTAAACAAAAGAAGAATCCTGGTTGGTAGAAAGAACTGTCAGTCACTTACCAGTGAATGTTTGATGATAATGGTGGCCTACAGATTGGAAAAATTCATATATATTGTCACACACATGCAAACAGGAGGCAGCTGAAAGGCTTAAAACATGTCTGTTAACATGTCCGTCATGGGGGCGGCGGGGTGCACTGACTCTTTTTCTAGGTCTCCTGCAGGCCCTTCCTGGGAAATCCTACCAGTAGCCGGTGCCTCAGCTCAGAGCACGTCACTTGCGGCCCCGAGGACAACATTACTTCTGGTCCCGGTCCCGAGGACAACATCACTTCCCCCAGAATCCCTATAAAGCCTCTTTTCCCTCCTCTGGTTTTCAGTTCTGTTTTGGACTCAGTCTTGTTAACTATTCTGGTCTTACAATTCTTTATTTTTGCAGCCAGGAGCATATTGTACAGGTGGCTTCCCCAAACCTTTTTCATGTCTGGAGTGTCGTTTTGTCACAATATATATACATTGTGGAAGGAAGGAGACAAGATGTGATTTTCTCGGAAAGACACTTATATGTCATGCAAGAAAGAGATTTAACCACGACCGGGGCTGGAAATAAAGGACAAAGAGTAGAACGTCGTAAAGAATTCAAAAATGTTTGGGCGGTACACATGCAGAGCAGGTTAGAGATAATGGAAGTACGAAAATTTGAAAGTCTTAAAAAAAGGATAGGAAAGATCACATTAGCACAAACAAACAGAAATTATTACTTGGTAAAATAACAGAACAGTGAAAAGAGATCAAATACATTGTTTGGATTTATTATTTTTTTCTTTTTTATTAATTTTATTACACTCCATACAAAGCAATCAAGTTTTTACAAAAAGAAAAATAGAGTTAAGAACAGATCGATCCCCACCCTTGAGAGAGAGAGCAAGCCAAACGGCATAAAAATTTTACAGCTTTTAAACATACCTAAATTAATAAATTCTCTATGCTTCATGAACTTATTTTAAAATATTACTGATTAGATCCTGCCATGTTTTGAAAAACGTCTGTAGGGATCCTCTAACTGAGTATTTGATTTTTTCCAATTTCAAATAATATAACACATCAGTTTCCCACTGACTTAAAAGAGGAGAGTTTGGATTCTTCCAGACATTGTTTGGATTTAAACTTTAAGTCAGAGACTTGTAGATCGTTTAATTCGTGTAGCCATCAGGGGAAAAAAATAGTAGTGTTTCTTCCCAAAGAAGAGGCGTATCTGCGAGAATTAAAAGATTCCAAAAACGTTGGAACAGTACACATGCAGAACAGATTTGAGATAATGGAAAGTAAGAAAATTCGAAATTCGCAAAAAAAATTATAGCAAAGATCGCATTAGCACAAACAAACGGAAATGATTACTCGGTGAAATATCAGAACAGCAAAAAGGGGTCAAATATATTGTTCGGATTTAAACTTTAAGTCAGAGACTTGTAGATTGTCCAATTTGTGTTTCTAGTGAGAATATAAGGATTCCAAAAATGTTGGTGCGGTATTTAGTCCTGTGAGACGGAGACTTTTAACATGAGATTCTTTCAAGTCACGCCCTGCTTACAACTATTTTCAAACAAGACCACGGTCATCTAACCTCAGTCGTGTGAATGCTTTTGTCAGACACACTTCCTGTGCTCTCAGCTCTTATACATTTTATCAGGACAATAGTTTTATACATTCTAGATGACACATCAACAACAAAGCAAAGAAGAAAGAGCATGGTGCAAACATTTGAGAAAGTCATTTTATTTATTAGAGAGAAAGAAACGATATTCACTCACAGGCAGTTAAATGTTGCGTTGTCACGATGTAAGTCCAAACACGGAATCAAATTCAATGCGATCCTGAAGTAAAGGTAATTCCAAATATTGTTTTTACTAAAGTTTTAAAGTAAAAGTGAAAATAATGTATATGTAACAATTCCCCTGAAAATAAAAATCTCTTTAAAATGTATATCCAGGAAACCAAACCCAGGGGCGGGCAAGCGAAGCGAGCAGGGGGGCAGAGCTCCCTAGTTTTATTATAAAGAATTATATGCAGAAAAGTGTATGATGAACAATCTCTAGTGAAAGATTACAGTTTTTGATGGTTGCAGAAACATGCCCTCTACTTCCCATAAGATTCAATGTTTTACCATTTGCATCTTTGACTTTTGTGTCGTTTTCTAGCAATGTTACCCCCACGAAAGCAGAGGATTGACTGTATTATAAACTTATTTTGACATCTTTATTCAAGGTAGCTTACAATATTTGAGATATATTTAGTATCTTTTGTCATTACAATTGGATCACTTGCTCATGGTCACACAGTGTCAGTGGGGGGATTTGAGCCAACAACTTCAGAGTTTGAAGGCCAATGCCTTAACCACTATGTCAAACTGATTGCCAGTACATCACATCTTATTTTGAGCGTGGTACTTGTTTTCATCTTGTGTACGTCACCTCTTATTTCGTGTGTGTCACATTTTAGTGCTGACTCAACGGGGAGTCATGCTAAAGTAAGAAAATGGAACGAACCTTAACAAAACTGATATCATTTCTCAATGTAGGTTCCACCTTTCTCAATGCACTTGTGGAAACTGCCTGGATTCCAGCAGAATAAAAGGTTTTGTCTTTTCCTTGCAACCACTTATGCACCCGAGTTACAGACAAACACTACATGCCAAGGGGTACTACAGTCACCAATGCAAGTTACTGTGACTTGCTGCAGACCAATGTGAAGTGTGATCTCCACCTTTTTGGACCACTGGGTGGTCGTCGATTCAAGACAAATGACGACATGAAGAAGGCGGTACACAAGTGGTTGCAAAGGCAAGTCAAAACCTTTTATTCTGCTGGAATCCAGGCAGGTTCTACAAGTGCATTGAGAAGGGCGGAGACTACATTGAGAAATTATAATTAACAGCTTTGTTAAGGTTCATTCCATTTGCTAATAAATCCCATTTTCTAACTAGCTTGACTCCCCCTCGTATGTGTCTCTTGGTTTACTTTTCTTCCGCTTGCACTTTGGGGCCACTAAAAATTTCTCACCTTTGGAGTTATGGTACTACATAATTAAAATACTGTTTAATATGGGACCCATGTAAATCTTTTCATCTGATCATAGAGGTCAAAAAATTCAAGGAAACCATTACTGAAAATTATGTTGGAACTTCCCGCCATGTGTACCAAAAGAGTTCAGTCTTTGTCTCAGGTCACTGGATAGTGTCCATGCCTCGCAACCACTTAGCAAAACAGGAAGCACCAGGACTCTAAAGACTTGGACCTTTGTGCGTTTGGAAAGATACTGAGAGCGCCACACACTCCTTTCCAGTGACCTCATGACCCTTACATGCTCTCATAATCCATCTAATGACTTCATAAGAAGAGTCACCGGAGAAATGAAAGTGGCTGCTCAGGTAAGTAAACCTCTTGGCAAGATAGACGTTTTCTCAGCAGACAGACACACTGCTGATGACTATGCCTAGGAGGTCATTAACAGCCTGGATCTTGGTTTTTATTCAGGACACTTGCAAGCTCAGACACCTCGCTCAGTCTCTCAAGAGCCCTGATCAGAGTCTCCATTGAGTCGGCAAAGATCACAGCATAGTCAGCAAAGTCAAGATCAGTAAATCTTTCTTCACCAACAGATGCCCCACAGCCACTGGACCCCACGACCCTGCCCAAGACCCAATCCATGAAAGCTCAAAGACATGATTAACAATTCTATACAAAAGGCTGCTTATATTTTACTGGTACTCTTACCTAAGTTCTGGCATAAATAAAGCCTTAATATTTTCCCAAATTTCAAACTTCATATCAGACCCTGGGAAAATGGAACAAACAGCAGAAGAGTGAATTCAGCTGGAGCAGCAATAGCAGTTGAAATGTTCACAGAACTATAAATTAAACTTTTTTTGTACTTAGGAATGTTTTTGTTTAAAACTTGACACACTGTTGAAGAATGGTTTCCATGGCTCTTTAAATATACACTTCAGACCAGCAGAGTGACTGCCATTCTTAACACAGAAAAGGCTGATCAACAAAACAGATGTAGAAAAAGCTGCTCACGTCATGTGGAATTTCTGAGAATTAACTTTAAACAATTTTACCTGCCGAAAGAATTTTTGTCTGTTATTCCAAATGGAGTTGAAGTGCCGCCTCAACTAAATGTCACTACTGCAATGCAGCTTTTAACTGATCAAATCATAACTGATGAGAATTAATACTCAGACTCCAAAGTTATTATATCTTGATTTCACCTTGTTATCTGAACTTCCAAAAAACAAAAAACAGCTGGTGAAATGTGCAAGTGGAGAGGAGAAAACTCTGAATCACTATTACAAATGCCTACCATGTCATTCCACTGCCCCACTGAGCTTACCATGATATTGCTTGTTCCTTCATAGACACAGAAACTGAAATCAACTGAACCAGAAATAAAAACAGTGCACAAGAAGACTAAGGGAGGCTGTGGAGAGACTATAGGATGGACTGGATTCTACACTCTGGGAGGTCTTCAGACAAGTCTCTTCTCTTATGGATTTGATGAGTATATACAGTAGATATATTTAATTCTTACATATGTTTTTCTCAACAAATCTGTATTCTAACTAAATAATCACCCAATACTATAATGACAAACAATGGTTTTCTAAGAATCTGAAAACGTTATGAAAAAATAAAGAAGAACCTTACAAAAATGGAGATAAGGCTGTTTACAAAGAAGCTAAATAGTTCCCCAGTGATGGATTTTCCTTGTGTGCTGCTTGACATAAATAAAGACCATGAGTCTACCTATGTGAATTTAGCAAGTAAGGACACTGATCCAGACTGAGGATACTCTTCTCCAACCAGATACTGTTGAAAGGCACTTTCAAACTGTTCATAAAAACCACGACACCGACTTCCTTCCAAAAAGAGATTTGAGAAAGAGAGAGGAGAGGGAACTAAAATCGCAGTTAATCGGACAGCTGTCATTTTTCACTCGGCTGAATTCAAAAGCTCCTTGACTGCATTATTCGGCTCTACTTATTTATGCGAGTCAGCCTTTTCCCACATGAAGATTATTAAATCCAAATACTATAGTGACCATAAATGTATTGAATTGTTATTGTGCCATAAAGGTTATCCAGTTATGCAAGGTACGACAACATACATTTTATGTATAAAGTATACTGTATATATATATATATATATATATATATATATATATATATATATATATATATATATATTATATATTGTCAGGGATGCCAGGGGCCATGACCCGGCCAGGACATCATGAGGGACCGGATGTGGGTCTGTGCCCACCCTGGATCATGTGGGGGTTGCCTTCCGGGTTGCTCTGGGGGCCACGGGTACAGGGCATGGAAGCTTCACCCTGTAGGGGCCCGTGGTCACCGCCAGGAGGCGCCCAATGCCTTGGGGACCTGTTACCCCAGCACTTGCCACACCAGGAAGTGCTGGGGAAGATTAGACGGCGCCGGAGAGCAGCCGGGAGGACAGCCGGCACTTCCGCCACGCTGGGGCGTGGCCAGAGGAGGAATGCCGGGAACACCTGGTGCTCATCCGGGAACCATATAAAAGGGGCCGTCTCCATTCATTCGAGGCTAGAGTCGGGTGGAAGAAGGACGAGGCAAGAGAGGAGAGTGGAGGCGGCCCGAGAAGAAGGCATTGTTTGGCCAGGACTGAGTGTTTTGGGGTTTGTGCACAACTGGGTCTTAGTGACCATTATTTGGGTCTGTGTGACCATTGAATTGTTATAAATATTGTAAATAAACGTGTGGTGGTTGAGAACAACATGTCTGCCTGTCTGTGTCCAGGTCAACTTCCACAATATATATATATATATATATATACACACACTCACCTAAAGGATTATTAGGAACACCTGTTCAATTTCTCATTAATGCAATTATCTAATCAACCAATCACATGGCAGTTGCTTCAATGCATTTAGGGGTGTGGGCCTGGTCAAGACAATCTCCTGAACTCCAAACTGAATGTCAGAATGGGAAAGAAAGGTGATTTAAGCAATTTTGAGCGTGGCATGGTTGTTGGTGCCAGACGGGCCGGTCTGAGTATTTCACAATCCGCTCAGTTACTGGGATTTTCACGCACAACCATTTCTAGGGTTTACAAAGAATGGTGTGAAAAGGGAAAAACATCCAGTATGTGGCAGTCCTGTGGGCGAAAATGCCTTGTTGATGCTAGAGGTCAGAGGAGAATGTGCCGACTGATTCAAGCTGATAGAAGAGCAACTTTGACTGAAATAACCAGTCGTTACAACCAAGGTATGCAGCAAAGCATTTGTGAAGCCACAACACGCACAACCTTGAGGCGGATGGGCTACAACAGCAGAAGACCCCACCGGGTACCACTCATCTCCACTACAAATAGGAAAAAGAGGCTACAATTTGCACAAGCTCACCAAAATTGGACAGTTGAAGACTGGAAAAATGTTGCCTGGTCTGATGAGTCTCGATTTCTGTTGAGACATTCAAATGGTAGAGTCAGAATTTGGCGTAAACAGAATGAGAACATGGATCCATCATGCCTTGTTACCACTGTGCGGGCTGGTGGTGGTGGTGTAATGGTGTGGGGTATGTTTTCTTGGCACACTTTAAATGATGTTTATTTTGTAAAGACTTACTTCATATATTAGTGATGGTGGCACAATTCTACTTTACTAATGCATAGTGCTTTATATATTTGTGTTATTTTGTGCAATCACTGCTACTGTGTATAATGTTTTGATGGTGTCAAGTATTGTATATTGTGTTGTTTAATTACAGTGGTGTGAAAAACTATTTGCCCCCTTCCTGATTTCTTATTCTTTTGCATGTTTGTCACACAAAATGTTTCTGATCATCAAACACATTTAACCATTGGTCAAATATAAAACAAGTAAACACAAAATGCAGTTTTTAAATGATGGTTTTTATTATTTAGTGAGAAAAAATCCAAACCTACATGGCCCTGTGTGAAAAAGTAATTGCCCCCTGAACCTAATAACTGGTTGGGCCACCCTTAGCAGCAATAACTGCAATCAAGCGTTTGCGATAACTTGCAATGAGTCTTTTACAGCGCTCTGGAGGAATTTTGGCCCACTCATCTTTGCAGAATTGTTGTAATTCCGCTTTATTTGAGGGTTTTCTAGCATGAACCACCTTTTTAAGGTCATGCCATAGCATCTCAATTGGATTCAGATCAGGACTTTGACTAGGCCACTCCAAAGTCTTCATTTTGTTTTTCTTCAGCCATTCAGAGGTGGATTTGCTGGTGTGTTTTGGGTCATTGTCCTGTTGCAGCACCCAAGATCGCTTCAGCTTGAGTTGACGAACAGATGTCCGGACATTCTCCTTCAGGATTTTTTGGTAGACAGTAGAATTAATGGTTCCATCTATCACAGCAAGCCTTCCAGGTCCTGGAGCAGCAAAACAACCCCAGACCATCACACTACCACCACCATGATGTTCTTTTTCTGAAATGCTGTGTTCCTTTTACGCCAGATGTAACGGGACATTTGCCTTCCAAAAAGTTCAACTTTTGTCTCATCAGTCCACAAGGTATTTTCCCAAAAGTCTTGGCAATCATTGAGATGTTTCTTAGCAAAATTGAGACGAGCCCTAATGTTCTTTTTGCTTAACAGTGGTTTGCGTCTTGGAAATCTGCCATGCAGGCCGTTTTGCCCAGTCTCTTTCTTATGGTGGAGTCGTGAACACTGACCTTAATTGAGGCAAGTGAGGCCTGCAGTTCTTTAGACGTTGTCCTGGGGTCTTTTGTGACCTCTCAGATGAGTCGTCTCTGCGCTCTTGCGGTAATTTTGGTCGCCGGCCACTCCTGGGAAGGTTCACCACTGTTCCATGTTTTTGCCATTTGTGGATAATGGCTCTCACTGTGGTTCGCTGGAGTCCCAAAGCTTTAGAAATGGCTTTATAACCTTTACCAGACTGATAGATCTCAATTACTTCTGTTCTCATTTGTTCCTGAATTTCTTTGGATCTTGGCATGATGTCTAGCTTTTGAGGTGCTTTTGGTCTACTTCTCTGTGTCAGGCAGCTCCTATTTAAGTGATTTCTTGATTGAAACAGGTGTGGCAGTAATCAGGCCTGGGGGTGGCTACGGAAATTGAACTCAGGTGTGATACACCACAGTTAGGTTATTTTTAACAAGGGGCAATTACTTTTTCACACAGGGCCATGTAGGTTTGGATTTTTTTTTCTCCCTAAATAATAAAAACCATCATTTAAAAACTGCATTTTGTGTTTACTTGTGTTATATTTGACTAATGGTTAAATGTGTTTGATGATCAGAAACATTTTGTGTGACAAACATGCAAAAGAATAAGAAATCAGGAAGGGGGCAAATAGTTTTTCACACCACTGTAGATGAACTGCACACACTTAAGTTGCAAATAATCAATCCATTTCAAAACAAATGACACGCTACTTTACTGGGGAAAGCAAAAGAGGCACCCTGGTGACAGTATAATTATTACAATTATGAATGTTTGTGCAATAAGCAGCAAGGAACTTTTTGGCTTCTTCCATAATGATAACTGAAACTTATTAGCATTCGGTTTTTCTTGACAATTAAAAGTGAATAATTCTAAACAATATATGACAAAAGAGGTGAATGTTTTGCAAAGAACACGCAAATACATACCTGAAGACATTCAGAACCCTGTTTTGTATTCAAGATGGAACTTGCACTGAAAAACATCTGTTAATATGGAAAAAGGCAAAAATGATCAATGCTTTTTTATTTTAGAGAACAAATTTTCAAACTTATTGATACTTTAAATCACAAAACTGAAATAATTCAAGCAGAGTGTAGCTGCTAAGTAGGCAAGACAGAATCAAGCATGAATCAAATTCGTACCAAAATAAATTTTTCAGTCCAAAAAAGTGCATTTAAGGTTTTGTGAAAATTCAAACCGTTCGCACAAGTATGGAGAGAAAAAAAGTTGTTACACACACAGAATAAAAGGCAAAAAAAAAAAACCTTTTCTTCATTAAACTTAACGTTTTCTTGTTAAACTTCAGTTGTTTTCTATACTTAATGAGTTATTTCTCTATGCTTTATTTAATTCTCATACATTCAGTATGTTCTACACATATGGCGCTACACGTCTAACAGAGCACGTTGTGTTATGTTATGTTACATATAGCTGGGCACAGTTTGAAACCGTATGCCCTCTATGCCTTACTTACAGTACAGCAAGGCAGGTCACTAACTGAGACTAACCTTTAGTCGGTGGGATAAGAATATTATAAAATTATAATATAATAGGACCTCCCATAGACTATGCACTAACATATAGGCAAACGTTTAACATAACTAAGAAAACACTTCTATCAACTTAACACAACCTAAATAATTAACAAACCGCTCTTACACAGTCTGAATCACATGTACAGTGGCTTGCAAAAGTATTCGGCCCCCTTGAACTTTTCCACATTTTGTCACATTACAGCCACAAACATGAATCAATTTCATTGGAATTCCACGTGAAAGACCAATACAAAGTGGTGTACACGTGAGAAGTGGAATGAAAATCATACATGATTCCAAACAATTTTTGCAAATAAATAACTGAAAAGTGGGGTGTGCGTAATTATTCAGCCCCCTGAGTCAATACTTTGTAGAACCACCGTTTGCTGCAATTACAGCTGCCAGTCTTTTAGGGTATGTCTCTACCAGCTTTGCACATCTAGAGACTGAAATCCTTGCCCATTCTTCTTTGCAAAACAGCTCCAGCTCAGTCAGATTAGATGGACAGCGTTTGTGAACAGCAGTTTTCAGATCTTGCCACAGATTCTCGATTGGATTTAGATCTGGACTTTGACTGGGCCATTCTAACACATGGATATGTTTTGTTTTAAACCATTCCATTGTTGCCCTTGCTTTATGTTTAGGGTCGTTGTCCTGCTGGAAGGTGAACCTCCGCCCCAGTCTCAGGTCTTTTGCAGACTCCAAGAGGTTTTCTTCCAAGATTGCCCTGTATTTGGCTCCATCCATCTTCCCATCAACTCTGACCAGCTTCCCTGTCCCTGCTGAAGAGCAGCACCCCCATGGTGTGTTCAGAGTGATGTGCAGTGTTAGTTTTCCGCCACACATAGTGTTTTGCATTTTGGCCAAAAAGTTCCTTTTTGGTCTCATCTGACCAGAGCACCTTCTTCCACATGTTTGCTGTGTCCCCCACATGGCTTGTGGCAAACTGCAAACGGACTTCTTATGGTTTTCTGTTAACAATGGCTTTCTTCTTGCCACTCTTCCATAAAGGCCAACTTTGTGCAGTGCACGACTAATAGTTGTCCTATGGACAGATTCCCCCACCTGAGCTGTAGATCTCTGCAGCTCATCCAGAGTCACCATGGGCCTCTTGGCTGCATTTCTGATCAGCGCTCTCCTTGTTCGGCCTGTGAGTTTAGGTGGACGGCCTTGTCTTGGTAGGTTTACAGTTGTGCCATACTCCTTCCATTTCTGAATGATCGCTTGAACAGTGCTTCGTGGGATGTTCAAGGCTTTGGAAATCTTTTTGTAGCCTAAGCCTGCTTTAAATTTCTCAATAACTTTATCCCTGACCTGTCTGGTGTGTTCTTTGGACTTCATGGTGTTGTTGCTCCCAATATTCTCTTAGACAACCTCTGAGGCCGTCACAGAGCAGCTGTATTTGTACTGACATTAGATTACACACAGGTGCACTCTATTTAGTCATTAGCACTCATCAGGCAATGTCTATGGGCAACTGACTGCACTCAGACCAAAGGGGGCTGAATAATTACGCACACCCCACTTTGCAGTTATTTATTTGTAAAAAATGTTTGGAATCATGTATGATTTTCATTCCACTTCTCACGTGTACACCACTTTGTATTGGTCTTTCACGTGGAATTCCAATGAAATTGATTCATGTTTGTGGCTGTAATGTGACAAAATGTGGAAAAGTTCAAGGGGGCCGAATACTTTTGCAAGCCACCGTATGTACAGTATGTCTTCATTCTTTACCATCTAACAATTTTTTTATAAAGATACAGCAGCTCATGGATTTGGCAAAGGCATACTGATGTCATGAAACTCCACCTGTGTCACATTACGGGATTATTCCAGCAATTTTCAGTTGCAGAAATCATTTACATAATCTTAGTGAGTCAGAAGCCGTTACAGAGTGCTTCAGTGGTGTCGGTCATGTAGTCGGACAACCTCAGTGGGTTTGTCCACAAAATCTGCAATACAACAAAATCAAATCTGTTCATAAGTGCAGGCCCTCTGTATGCGTGAGACAAGAAAACCAATGACTGTCCAGCAAAATAAAATTAATATTGCAGCTATGAGGAATGCGGGTGTTTTGGACCTTGCAAACAGAACTGAGTCTTCTCTGTCTGAAGTGTTGCGTTTTACTCGCCACAATAGAATGGAGGAAAGAAGGGGAAAAAAAAAAAAAAGCCAGAGACTGCAGCTGAACTCACTATACCAGAAAAGCACTTGTACAGGATCGGCTTTGTCAGGCAGCACGCTAATCAGCTGTCAGGAAAAGGAGTGAGCTTGTGATACTGTGGAAATGTGAAACTGTGCTGGTGAGACATCACATAGTCTTGGAATCCGTCACCCATGCAATTTTGAGACTGCACTATCTTTGCGGAAGACTGGTTCAGTGTTCTGCTCTCCCTCCTAGCAGCTTTATTCCCAGAGATGGTTACATTCTGCAACATGACTAAATGAAAGCACATAATGATTGAAAATGAAGACAAAGTACTTACTATACAATACTATGCCACAGCTATTGTGGTCTGTAGGAAGTGTACCGAACCCCAGACATAACCACACCTCACACAGTCCCAGGTTCCAATCCACTGCTTTTAACAACACACTTCTTTGTCTTGGTACAGTAAACAGTAACACACCACAGCATGACAATATGGTCAATTCTTCCTTTATAACTTTCAGTCCCTTTTCTCCTTCACACCTCCCAGGCAAGAGGAGGGCTCTCTTTTAATACACGCCGTGGAAGTAATTCCAGTGCTACATCCATTGTATCCTGGAAGCACGTCTGGAGCAGGCAGTACCACAAATGGACCAGGGTAGTCCATTCCTGAGACCTTACTCTGGTGGCCACATAGAAGCTATGATGCCACCAAGTGTTGGTTGGTGATGTATTGGGGGGACCAACTGTCCATAACAGGCAGTCTCCCACTACCTCATATGTCTGAACTCCTGTCACAGAAAGGGATTGGTAACTGGTTGCTTCCCTATCCCTATCACATCCCTCTGCAGCTGGTGGGGTGAAAGTCCTTATACACCTGCTGCCACAGTGACCCTACATATGTACACCTCCTGGCACAGATGGGCAATGTCGCGACTCCATTCCTGACAAGCATTTATACTGGCTCCCTGGACAGACAAGGGAGCAGGGTCCATCCCAGCTTGGGTCAAAGGTCGCTTCCATCACACTACAAAGTACTAAAGTGATCATTTTACATTTTAAGCTGATTAACAATGCAGGAACAAATCAAGTCATGTAAAATAAATAATGTAGAGGTCTAACCATGTTGCCACTGACTTGAAGTCTGCCATGTTGCCTTCTGTTCTGCAATCACTGTAAACTGGCACCAAGATTGTTCTTTCTAATTATTCAATTTGAAACATTATCTTAGTTTTCTCTGACATTTTCTACAACTGAATTGACTTTTCACTGAGGTCGGATTTTTCTGGGCCTCAGGGTCAAGAGAGTAATTTATTAGTGAAAACCGTATTCTGCAAATACTTTATCAGTCATTCAGGAAGTGAGTCAATCATGGACATGATAGTTTTTACATACAAACAGCTTTTTTGTTTTACATTTTATTTACAATACTTACAAAATAAAAAAAAAATCCTTAAAAGATAAATCAAGTATTGCTTAAATCATGACATCAACTGTACAAAAGTAACAAAAAATAACATTCATTTTGGGGATGCACATCTACAAAAGTGTGGGCTTCCAGTACAATTAAAAAAAAATAAAGAACAGTCGATACAACTCTGAGCATAAAGACTGAACATTGGGACAGGTGAACTAGAAGTTATAGCCCAAAGCTGGCAGGCATTCATTTTTATATGTGCACAATAACACATTATATACAAAGTCTGAAGAAAACTCGTTTGATTCTTCTCGTCTTCATGTACCACGATTTCCAATTTAACTTTCTTCTTTTATTATGTTGTTCATACTGCTCCAAGTACAATGCAGTTCAGCTTCTCTCAGCTCTTCTCGAAAGTAATGTTTCAAGGATACTTCATCATAAAGACACCCTATAGTAAAGAAACAGAGTTAAGTGCAACAGAATTAATTCAGCATGCTTTTTCAATACACAGAAAGGATTCTGAGAGTTTGAAATACAAGACCAAATAGATGCAACTCACTACAAGCAGAAATATTATTTGAACTGATTGTCAATCAGGGTGCCTTTCATCTTGGCCTTCTTGGCTTCTAACTCAGCCTACATAAAGAAAAGAAAGAAAAAATAATAATAAAACAACAATGTAAATAATGAGAGGCGAATAAAGTCTACCTGAAGCTCCAAGAAAAATATGAAAAAAAGAACATCATAAAAAATATCAAGTGTTCAAGTACTAAAGAAGAACTGGTATTAGTGGTAATTAAAAGGACCATCACTTTGCTGCAAACTCATATATGAAATGTCACTGTGCTTAGAATAGTTAACTACTGGGGAAAAAAAACTGAATGAAAAGATAACATAAAACAACGACTATCTAAGTAATGGCTAAGAAAAATTATTTAAAAAAATGCATTGAAACTGTTTTAGCCAATGAGCAATACTGTACAGCTGCAAAAGAAGAACTGCTACAAAAAAACATTAAATTTATATTAATGCTGTTATTTACAAATTTTAAATAACAACCACAATCCAATAAACCCAGCACTCACCAACTCCTGTAGCCTCTTTTTGCTCATGCCTTTTCGCTCTAGCTGCTTCTCGATAACCTTTGCATTCTGTGCATAAGAGTCTGCCACTTCTCTCTGTTTGAGTGAAAAAATCTCTTAGAAGAGCATCTCATCAAATCCTACAATAGGATTTAAAGATCACCTAAATCCTAAGTTCATTTATAACACTTAAGAGCACTAGGTATCAACCAAGAAATAAAATTGATGTATCAATATTTATTTTCTATGTATAAATAATTTCTAACCACCACAAAAAAACTTCCAAAACTCCCCAGCGCAAATACCCATTTTTAGAAAGTTTTGCTACTTCAAAATCACATGTGAAAAGTAACGTCTTTAAGAGGAAACTCGGTGGATTTACTTGTCATTAGCTATTGTGAAGTTATATTTGACAACATCTATTAAAGAGATCTGGGATGGATGGTGGTGATGTGATGTACTTGGGCAAGTGTGTATTTCATTTTTCTGTGTAAACCATGTTGCTAAAAATCTTATATTAAAACAATCATATTACATTTTTTGCTCATCAACAGTTATGTTTTTTGAAAAATTCAGCATTGTTGTCCATCTGCATGTTATCATTAAGTTTTCAATAGCAACCAACAAAGTTAAAAAAAAACAAAAAAAAAACCACTCCAAGAGAAAAAAAAAGTAACTTTTGTTTTTTTTGCTGGTAGACCCAATATGTAATGAGGCACTACTAATTTTATGCTTTGATGCTACTGCAGAAGAGTATTTTAGCAGTTTTAATTAACTTTAAATCACCGTTACTCAATGCTACTGATGATGTCCTGCAATATGGAGTTCTGCTACAATCTCTACCACACCCACATCCCAAGTCCATTCAGACGATTTTCATAACTGTAGATGTTTTCTGCAGATCATGGTGTATGTAGTTAATATTTCATTTTATCTATTCTTTTTCTGTACAATGCTAAAAATATTCCATTCCTTGCATGGGCCGCATACACATGCGGTCTGTAAACATCTTTACTGTTTGTAGTAAGTTAAAGTTCTTACACTGACTCGTATTTTACTTTATCACCTGACTATGGCTTTTATGGTAAAGCCAAAGGAATTGAAAAAAAATAAAAAAAAAAATATTAACAATAACAATGATAACAACAAAACACCAATAATAAACAATATACAACTGGTGGTAAAGGAAACTTGAAAACAAATTATTAGGTGAAAAAAGTAAAAAATAAACACACTTAAAGCCAACTTTAGTTTGGTTTGTTTGCTACCATTGTATAATAGATACATCATGCTCATTGCAAGGTTAGGATTTAAGGTTTGCTTTATTTCAGTTTCTGTTATTTTCCACTTTGTAAGCTTATTTGGAAATTATTTTAATTCCTACTGGTTGCAATTGTTACTTCCCCACTTTCTCCAAGATAAAATGTTGTTCCCAAACTCTAGGCCTGTTTCAATGTGTTTATTGCTTTAACACTCCAAAACCTTACAATAATACAAGATTACAAATCAGAACATTACATTCATATCTGATTGAATTTATCATTTTTACAGGATGTGCTACATAGTGAAATTATATTTAATCCTAAAATTCCCATTACTCATATTACCTGTTTGAATTTGAAAGAATTGTTGTAATGTGAGATTTTGCATACAAGTTGATAAATATTTTGTATGTCTAATTTAGACAAAGCAATGCAACATTACTGTTACATTAGTGAGAAACATTCATGTTTACCCCTGCCTTTATAGGAATGGGTCTCTTTGAATTTTATGACAGAGTTGGGGTTGGGTAGTGCCTTAAACAAGTTTGGCTAATGTTTCTCTGAAGTCTCTCAAACCCCATAGGAAAGCCAGGCTACCTAACTGCCAAGCTTTACCTTAACATATGGTTTGGAGGCAGCTTAAAAAGTGTTCTAGCCTCCCCCACAACCCACTCGTCTGAATTATGGCTGTTTGGAACAGGCTTAAATCCTATTGGCTCTAGGGGTTGGACAGAGAATCTATAAATGTGCTTGCTTTACCTCACACTCTCTCTTTACCAAACTGATGAATGACCATCTCACACCATGAACTAAAAAGGACAAAACAATGAAGAACACAGCTCGGCAGCCATATTGAGACAGGCATGCAGCCTGTTCTGAAGAAAGCTGACCACAAATTATGCCTTAAATAGAGACATTTTAAGTAACTAACAAGTCTGTGTGCCACCTGAAACTACACACCACCATTTATCAGGTTGTATGGTTGCCAATATTCAAATATACTTTGCATATTGTTATTATTTATAAATATCATCAATAATACATTGTTTAAATTGAAACTTAACTCCTGCTTGTCTTTTACTACACCTAATTGCCTGGAGAAGTTATATACTATAATACCTTATAAACAGTGGTAAGTCTGTGAGATTTGAGGCGTTCTGACAGAGGCTACATAATAATACAATAGGGGAAAGCAGAGTAATATAATACTCTTCCAAGACAAAACAAAAGTAAAATTGTGTTATCCAATGACCATCAACAAAAGCCATGGTCAGTCACTAGGAAAAGTATGGCTACAGTATGTAGCATGTTCAAGAGTAAGGAGTTCCAATGATCTAATTAATATTCAGCCATGGTTAAATAAACGGAATACAAATACAGAATATAGAAAAGTGCTCAGTTAGTTGCATATTAATTCTGACACATCACATTAACGGAGGTCCACTCTCTTAGAAAGTCAAGAACCTCAAAAATGTATCTTTAAACAGTACATTTTACAGTCTTTCATTTTAAAATGGCCTGACATTGCAAGGTTATAAACTAGGCATTCAAACTAATTCTATAGTGTACAAAACAGCAAAGCCTGGCTAAGCATGCATTCTTCAGATTCTAGCCAAAAGAAAATATAACACTCAGAAAAATCACAGGAGTAAAATTAAAGGAGAGTAACTGACTCACCGCCTCAATTTCTTCTTCCTCTTCATCAATTGTAGAAACTGTCACAGAACTGAACTTCCCCATATCCTTTGTTCTTTTCGTCATCATTACCTGATAAAAATAAAAATAAGAAGGGCCATTCTTAACTTATTACTGACCAAAACAATTTTCATTTCATTCAAGAATTAATGAATACAGTGGAAAGTGAATGCGTGTTTAGGAGAGATGGCAGTGGAGTTTTTAACCAGATTGTTTAATGGAATCTTGGAGTGAGAGGATGCCTGAGGAGTGGAGAAGAAGTGTACTGGTGCCGATATTTAAGAATAAGGGGTATGAACAGGACTGTAGTAACTACAGGGGGATACAATTGATGAACCATAGCATGAAGTTATGGGAAAGAGTAGTGGAAGCTAGGTGAAGAAGTGAGGTGATGATTAGTGAGCAGCAGTATGGTTTCATGCCAAGAAAGAGCGCCACAGATGCAATGTTTGCTCTGAGGGCGTTGATGGAGAAGTATAGAGAAGGCCAGAAGAAGTTGCATTGTGTCTTTGTGGACCTGGAGAAAGCATATGACAGGGCGCCTCGAGAGGAGTTGTGGTATTGTATGAGGAAGTCGGGAGTGGCAGAGAAGTATGTAAGAGTTGTATAGGATATGTACGAGGGAAATGTGACTGTGGTGAGGTCTGCGGTTGGAGTGACGGATGCATTCTAGTTGGTGATGGGATTACATCAGGGATCGTCTCTCAGCCCTTTCTTATTTGCAATGGTGATGGACAGGTTGACAGACGAGATTAGACAGGAGTCCCCATGGACTATGATGTTTGCTGATGACACTGTGATCTGTAGCGATAGTAGGGAGCAGGTTGAGGAGACCCTGGAGAGGTGGAGATATGCTCTAGAGAGGAGAGGAATGAAGACAGAATACATGTGTGTAAATGAGAGGGAGGTCAGTGGAATGGTGAGGATGCAAGGAGTACAGTTAGTAAAGGTGGATGAGTTTAAATACTTGGGATCAACAGTACAGAGTAATGGGGATTGTGGAAGAGAGGTGAAAGAGAGTGCAGGCAGGGTGGAATGGGTGGAAAAGAGTGTCAGGAGTGATTTGTGACAGGCTGATATCAGCAAGAGTGAAAGGGAAGGTCTACAGGAAGGTAGTGAGACCACCACCAGAAAGCAGGAGACAGAGCTGGAGGTAGCAGAGTTAAATATGCTAAGATTTGCACTGGGTGTGACGAGGATGGACAGGATTAGAAATGAGTGGGTCAGCTTAGGTTGGAATGGTTGGGAGACAAAGTCAGAGAGGTGAGATTGCATTGGTTTGGACATGTGCAGAGGAGAGATGCTGTGTATATTCGGAGAAGGATGCGAAGGATAGAGCTGCCAGGGAAGAGAAAAAGAGGGAGGCCTAAGAGAAGATTTATGGATGTGGTGAGAGAGGACATGCAGGTGATGGGTGTAACAGAACAAGATGCAGAGGACAGAAAGTTATGGAAAAAGATGATCCGCTGTGGCAACCCCTAATGGGAGCAGCCGAAAGAAGAAATGGAAATTGAATGCAATTGATTGTCCCATGTCTTTCTCAAAATGAACACAAAAATGGACAAAGTTTGACAGTAATAGGATAGTAGAAACGACTTGGAATGGATTAAAATCAATTAATCAAGATATACAAATTGAAAGCACTTGATCACAAATATTACATATAAATATATATAAATAAATAATATAATATATATAAAAACCAAACAGAAATGTATATGCACAAACAGATAGCTTGGGGCAAATGATACACATTTGATTATCATTTTTTTTGTGTGGTGGGTAGTGTTGTTTCATTGTACATGTACAATGACAATATCATTGAATCATTATCATTATTGCTGTTACACAGATCTAGCATAATGAGTTTAAATATCATGCCTGGTTGTTATCCATTAATGTTTACATTTTCTACCCATGTCTATGTGGGTTTTCCTCTTATAACCTCAAAGACGCACACTTCTACAGGGCAAATTTGGTATTGCCAATCAAACTAATGTGCAAGTGTATATGAGCCAACCATGCAAAAGACTGGCGCTCTCTGTGGATCTGTTACGCTCTGGTCCTCTGTGACCCAGAATGAAAGAGATCTACTTTAAGAGGATACAGTTCCTTTTTGCTTTTTTGTCGACTGAGTGTGAAGAACAGAGAGAATTATGAGAGAACTGTGGGCTTCAACCCTACCAATATTAAGGATGACTCTAGTGAAAATGGTAAAGGTGTACCCAGAAATGGTAAGAATGTATTCACAGACTTTACCTATATGCTTTATTACTGTATGCCATTATTTTATACTATCAATATACGTGTGGGTCCTCTGTGGTATAGAAGCACTCATCATTCATGTAGCACTGTGTAACTAATGCCATGCCAGTCGATTATTGGAACAATTCCCTCAGTGATAGGAATGCTGCTTTACTTTTGAATTGCTGCTATTTTTAATTTAATTGATATTAGTATAAAACACAAAAAATAAATAAAACAATGCTCCAAATATTTTAGCATTACTGTAATAAGAATACAAAAAATCATTTCCTTTTCCTGCATTTCTTGCTCTCTCCTCTGGCAATTTACTGTTTGGGGTTGTGCAGCTTAAATCAATTTTTTTTCTCATTTCAAATTTAAAGCAATGCATACACAAGCAAGCATTCATATTTGATGCTGGAAGACAAAGACCTCATTTGTACAGCTTGATCATTGTCTATTTCTTTGGTGGATTTACTTATGTCTTCTGTGATAAAATTAAAATGACCCCATCCCACCCACTCAAACAACACCCTTGTATCACCATAGAGATTCCCTGTTAATTAAAAATGAAAGCAAATTTTGATTACTAAGGTGCACTGTCAACAAGGAACATTCCCAAGTGCACAATGATTAAACTGATGAATCATTATATTCTTGATGACAGAGATCACACACACAAAAAAAAAAAAACACACAACATGATTTAGACAAGAGCACTGAAAGTTAAAAAATGTTCTAGTAAGTACATTTAATGAACAGTTAAAAAATACATTTTTTATGTGCTGCTAGGTTACAATATAAAAAAGGTATGAATCAAAGTAGAAAACTCCTTTAAATATAAGCACTAGGCCTATGACACTTACAGTACGTACTGTGCTTCCATTAGAAAACAAGCAAACTGAAAAATTTAAATGTTTAATGATATCTATTGACACTGCCACCCTGATAAAAATTCCTGCAAAAACACCACCTGTGGTGCATTAAGACTGGTCTACCAGAAAAACAGGACAAAGCCAATATCTACCGTGAGACCTGACACAGCTAGTTGAAGTGACAGGATGCATGCAAATGACACCTCCTTTACATATTATTGGGATGAGTGGCTAATGACAGAAAATATTAAATGCTTCAGGAAATTTAACTCAAAATTGGCAGCAACAGTTTAGACTGGGGTATCAAACACAATGAGAAGGCCAAAGATAATACGTTATATACTCAATTTTTTTTTTATACAAATGAGACATAGGTACCTATCTGCTAGTCACAATCTATATTCTGCCTTGTATATCTCAAGACTTTCTCCCAATCTTTATCAGGCAGTGCAGCAGTATAGACATGTGCAACAATTTGTTTACACATACATTAACGTACGCCATGATCCAAAGGCAGTTGACCACATTTTAAAAAAAAAACAAAAAACACATACACAGATATAAATGCACTGCTGATGATTTCAAAGACCAAATTCAGAAATGTAAAGTGATCACATTTAACATGAGCTGAAGTTCAAATGCATTTTCTGCACACATACAACAATCAAGTCAGCAGAACATACAAAGGAATTATAGTCTGATGGAAGTAGTCAAGTAAGCCACAGAAAGGAAGCTAGCCACTACTACTTGCAGGACAGATTCCTGATTTTTGGAGGTTTGTTAATAAAAGTGCATTCGAATGGAACAGCACTGCTGTGGATTACTTGAAACATCTTATGGATCTCATGCCTTGAAATTCATGCTGTTATGTGGGCTAAAGTGAGAGCTACATGTTGTTAGTTACTCACACCTAACAACCTGAACACACTGTTTACACAGCAGGTATTTCAATGATCATATAGATTACTAATTAAAGCCCGTTCTAAAATGTTTCTGTATTAAGTGTGATATAGAACTAAAATTATTGGAATCATATATCATACTAAAAATATAGTAGTTATGAAAAATGCTAATAAGAAAATGTGTAATGTTTATCACTAGGTCCTATAAACAGGCAATACCAAAAAAAGGAGAAAACAATTAATCAGTGGCATGCTTCCAGGAAACAGACATCTACAAAGGTGTATAGCTAAGTAAAACATTTTCAAAATGTGTAGGTTTGCTTTTAAGAGGAAATACCAAAATGTTTGCATTTCTATTTCACACAGCTCAAGTTAAAAGGAATTACTTCCATTAGCTTGCATTCAGGAAAAATGCCAAATATTATTTTTGTGCCCCTTTTAATATTGTAAAACTAGCCAACTACTTGCTTTTAAAAAGTGTAGTAAAAAGGATATTATATATACAGTAATTTTACTCAAATCAAAACTTATTAAATATTTAATGTTGCCTTTTTAAATTGATGCTTTTACCTAAGATGACAGGACATCAGGCTGCACCTCAACTCTTTAAATGCACTTTTTACAATCAGCACACAAGTATATTAAGTTAACTGCTCCGGATCACCCATTTAATCAGGGTGGAAACTAGGCCTGTAGCCTGTGATTCAAAGTCAAAAGCTTTAGCTAATATACCACACTATTTTATCTATTGCCATACTTTAAAAAAACAGATATTATGCATCTGTCATGGTTATTCTGTTACATTTTGCAGAAAATGCCATCAAGACAATAGTATGAAATGTAGTAACTCTTTAATTGGCTTCTTTCATGTGTCACAGAACAGCTAAGCATAAAAGAGCATGATAAAAACAGCTCTCTTACCCGGACTTTTTTAGGAGGCTCTTGCTTCTGACTGTAGACAGTTGTATTTCCAAATCCTTGGCCAAATTTGACAACTCCTCCATCAACAATAAAGGTGAATGGTGTGTTCTTCATTTGGTGCTGGTAAAACAGCAACAAGCCACATCTAAGAATGAAAAGTGAAGACTGTTACAGGGGTTTAACAAATAATAGTTCAGTGTTAACAAAAACTTGGATTAAGAGTATCTAACTAAATCATAGTTACAGGTTCTGCTGCATCATATCTGGTGAATTGCCAGTTAGCAGCACATGTTGGCTATAAAAAGATATCACAATTAGTACTCTGATATGCAAGTTTCAGGCTACATGAGGCAACCAACACAGGCCAAGAGTCTATGCCCAAATTACAGGTGCATTGGTCACAAAAACAGCACAACCGTTTCAAGGAAAAGTATCAGACACAGTTTCAGACACACTGACATCATACACCAAACACAGACAGATTGAAGTAGCACATAAAAAGGGTGGCTGTATAACCAAACATCAACAGGGGCAGACAGATACTTCACATGACAGCTCAAAAATGCCATCAAAGTACAACCTCAAACATTAATGACAATTCAAATCGATACCTCTGTGTCCTGGTCTTAACAACTGTATATTGTGAGCTTTACAAAATGGAACTTATAGCAAGGCAGCATGTATCAAATGTGTAGACAGACACACAGAGATACTTTATTAATCCCAAGGGGAAATTCACATACTCCAGCATACTGATAAAAAAAAAAATATTAAAAATTGATAAAAATGCTGGGCGGCACGGTGGCACAGTGGGTAGCGCTGCTGCCTTGGAGTTTGCATGTTCTCCCCGTGTCTGCATGGGTTTCCTCCGGGTGCTCCGGTTTCCTCCCACAGTCCAACTACTTGGTGTGTGGGTGAGTTTGTGCGCACCCTGCGGTGGGCTGGCACCCTGCCCGGGGCTTGTTTCCTGCATTGCGCCCGGTGTTGGCTGGGATTGGCTCCAGCAGACCCCCGTGACCTTGTAGTTAGGATAGAACAGGTTGGATAATGGATGGATGGATAAAAATGCGTGTATATCAGACAATAACTTTGTATAATGTTAATGTTTACCGGGTGGAATTGAAGAGTTGCATAGTGTGGGGAGGAACGATCTCCTCAGTCAGTCTTTGGAGCAGGACAGTGACAGTAGTGGGTCGCTGAAGCTGCTCCTCTGCCTGGAAGTGATACTGTTTAGTGGATGCAGTGCATTCTCCATGACAGGAGCCTGCTCAGTGCCCGTCGCTCTGCCATGGATGTCAAACTGTTCAGCTCCATGCCTACAATAGAACCTGCCTTCACCAGTTTGTCAAGGCGTGAGGCGTCCCTCTTCTTTATGCTGCCTCCCCAGCACACCACCGTGTAGAAGAGAGCGCTCGCCACAACCATCTGATAGAACATCTGCAGCATCTTACTGTAGATGTTGAAAGACGCCAGCCTTCTGAGGAAGTATAGTCAGCTCTGTCCTCTCTTGCACAGAGCATCAGTATTGGCAGTCCAGTCCAATTTATCATCCAGCTGCACTCCCAGGTATTTATAGGTCTGCACTCTCTGCACACAGTCATCTCCGATGATCACGGGGTCCATGTGGGGCCTGGGCCTCCTAAAATCCACCACCTTGGTTTTGCTGGTGTTCAGTTGTAGGAGGTTTGAGTCACATCATTTAACAAAGTCCTTGATTAGGTTCCTATACTCCTCCTCCTGCCCACTCCTGATGCAGTCCACGATAGCACTGTCATCAGCGAACTTTTGCACGTGGCAGGACTCCGAGCTATACTGGAAGTCCGATGTATATAAGCTGAACAGGACTGGAGAAAGTACAGGAGGAGTGATGTGAGGAGAACAAAATCTTGGACACAAAGTAATGTGGTCTGATAATTTATTTCACCATATTTGTTATATTCAGATTAATTTACTTTCGTACAACACCAAAGGATGCCTTTAACCCAAAATGTCTGTTACAAACTTTGAAACATGGTGGGAAATTCACAATGGTATGGACAGCTTTCTTAAGAAGTCATTAGGCCAAATGATTTCTGGGCACAGAACAATCAAGGAATAGGAGGTGATTTCACAAAATTCACATGCATCCTGTGGTCCAAACTGCTTCTCATGATGTTCCACTTTTACAAGATTATAATGGTGTCATATAGATAGAGGGTGGTCCAGATCTAATTATGCAGATCCAGATCATCTGGATGACTTTGATTAATGCAGCGACGATTCCAGTTCGGCGCAAAGATGATTCTTCATGTCGTCAGTTTGCACACTTCTCGATGGTCCGGGATTTTTCGGGTGATTTTCTATGTAATAAACTTAAGTTATAGCGTAATGAAAATTGCATAATTAGATCTGGACCACCCTATACACTGTGAAGCTAACTGAAGAATAAGTTAATGAATATCAGGTTTAACTGAAACATCTTCCATAGCCTCCCCAATCTTCAGATCTAAAAATAATTAAATATTTATGGGAAGTTCTGGAGCGCGAGTACAAAGAAGATCAGTACATCTTTACTCCATTACAAAATTAGATACTTTTCTTCTTAAAGAATGAAACAATATCCAACTACACACACACAAATTTGCATCTGTATGGCTGTGACGATGTGGGTTCTGGCTCCACACTCCCATTGCTATTGGAAGCACTCGAACCCAACACCGTCGATAATGTAACCGAGTGAGCTAGTCAATGGAGGCAATAATTGAGCATCTTAGCAAGGGGAAGGTAAAAAGTGCAAAAGTGCTTTTATTAAAAGCAGTCAACAAAACAAAAACAGTGTTCAAATAAATAGTGCAGTTCTTCATATTCATTAAATAAATAATCCATAAAAAGAACACGTGGAGGTTAAAACCATTGGAAAAAAAACAATCCTTTAAAAACGAGAGGTTAAAATCTTCTTTTAGGAAGCAGTCTTAAAACCAATCAACAAATCTGGTGCATCATTTGTTAGCATTTCTGTTAGCGTCTCACCTGCTTATCCCGTTTGGTCTTAGCAGCAGGCAAGACGCTCTCTGCAGCTGCCCTCCTACAACACACGCGAGACTGGAGACCTCCCGATCCCTGGCTCCGTATGGCACTCATCCCAGTCCCCGAGACTTGATTACCCCAATAGCCAGGACGCACACATTGGGGACTCCACCACCAAGCCTCCCGACTTCCGCTGCCTTTCCACGGCCTTCTGCGGCTCGTCGCTTTCCTCTAGGCACTCCCGCTACATGGTCGCTCAGCGGGAGCAACCTCAACTCAAACGCCTGGGTGTCGGCCTAACACCCAGCTTCCTCGCAGCTGCCCACGAGCGCTCGATCGCGCACTCACGCACTGTCTGCTTCCTCGCTCCCTGTAACCTCCGTCCTCTTTCCTCATCTCCTTTTTTTTTACCCTCCGAACGTTTCTTTCTTCCCCCCATAAAACCAACTCGCGCTTCTTTTTAAAACGTGAGGGGCCATCACAGCTGTAGCATTAGCCACGGGACAATCACAAATGTGGGCAGTTCCTCACCTGTGCACACGGTGAGAAACGCCCACATCGACGACCGCCCCGCGGCTCGCTACAACAACGCCCACCTCACGAACCCGCCTCGGTGCGGTGATTATTTATTAAAATGAATGGCCTTTGCTCAACGAGCTGTGGACCCATAACACCACAATGGCATTTTGAAAGGACTGAAACTGCTCTGAAGCAAAAATCCTTATAACCCTTGACCCCACCCCTTATAATCATAATGTATTTTAGGTGATTACGTTATTTTGTTCACCCTGTACCTAAAAATAAAGAATATAAGCTATAAAATTTCAACTATGTGTGGAAAAATCAAAAGAAAAACATTCTTATCACAAGATAAATTAAAGCAAGATGTACATAAAAAAAATAAAAGACTTCTTCAAACAATAAAAGAAAAGAATAAACAGAATTAAGGGAATAAAAGAGGATGAAAAACTAAAGCATATATCATCAATATATAAAATAATAAAATTATTTTTAACAATAAAGAAGATACAAAGATAAAAAGCAGAATAAAAAGGCCAGAGTCAAAGAACTGCAGTGTAGTAGATGTCTGCAAAAAGCATTCATCTCCTTGGAAGTTTTCACATTTTATTTTTAAACAGCATTGCATCACATTCAGTTTATCTATTTTTTACACTTATTAGATAAAGAATCATTAATATCAAAATGAAAACAGAGTTGTCTAAATTACATATAAAAACACAAAATAAAATTTATCCTATTAAGTATTCACTCACTTTAATATGAAGCACCCAATCCGCTATTGGTGTGCCCAGTTAGTTTTAGAAGCCAAATACTTCACTGAAAGGAGCCAAGAATGATTTAATTGACGGTAGTATAAATGCACCTTACCTAGAAGGACCAACATGTGGTGGATCAGTACTGTGGCCCAAACTACATAATGAAGAAAGAAAAAAAAAAACTCCCAAGTAACTCTATGAAAAGATGATTGAAAAGCACAAGTCAGGGGATGGAGACAACAAAATATTCAGGTCACAAAGCATTCCTTATATTCCAGTAAATAAATAAATTAAGAGTATGCTACCGCTGCAAATACGGACTAGAACAGGCCATCCACAAAACTTGGTGATTGTGCAAGAAAACCGGTGAGGGTGGCCATGGAGTTTATGAGAACACTGAAGGTGTCACAAGCTACAGTGGCTGAGACGAAAGAGAATGTGCAGACAACAACTGTTGCCCATGTGCTTCACCTGTCTCAGCTTTATTGTGGCAAAGAGCAAAAAGGACAGATGTTATCTTGGCTAGAATATGCCAGAAGGCACATGGGAGATTTTAAAGTCAGCTAGAAGATGGTTCTATGGTCTGATGAGACCAAAAGTTAGCTATGGCCAAACGGTTAAACACTACCGACTAACACTGCACATTTTCAAAAATATACCATCACCACCATGAATCCTGCTGTTAAGATGCTTTTCTACAGCAAGCCCTGGGAGGCATAGGAGTGTAGAAGGTAAAATTAAAAGTAAAATACATGAATATCAATAAGGTAATCTACTAAATACAGACATTTACTGCAAAAATCAATAGCACACTACTTTTTTGGTTGGCGGCCCCCCAAAACAAGAATCTGTGGGTTTCACTTTAGTTATATTAATGTAGTTTCTGTACATTTCATAACCCCATTTCTATAACTGCTTTATCTGAGCATTACTTTTCAAATCAACTCAAACTGGCTGTATTGTTAAAACATTCAAACACAGTTTTAACCTGTTATTTCCAACAGGAATTCTAAAAACACAAGAGGTTTCATTTCTTCATGAAGCATCTTCAAAGATAAGTTTATTAGAACAAAGTGAACTGCTGACAGTGCTACTTGAATGAGAACAAACAGAGCTCTTTGAAATGAATGTTTTAAATGAGAAACACTTTTATAACATTCCTGAGTGAGAATTGCATATCTTGTGCTTCTTTCAATCATGGTTTGCAACTGTGCTAAAATGGTTCTGCAGTTCTTAACAAAATATCTAATGCGTTTCTCCCTATGTTAATTCTGAAGGTGAACAGTTTGATAACTGGTGCTCGGTCAAGGCTAAAGTGTATAGCTCGATTAACTCTTTCTGTAAATTTTGCATGCTAGGTGTTAATGAAATGGGATACAACAGAAGTAGACAGAAAGCACAATAATGATGCAAGAGCTTTATATAAAAAAAAAAAAACAATAAAAAAAAAAAAACAAAGAACATCTGCCTTTTTCATTATGAAACTGACAGACATCAGAAAAAACACATAATATGAAGATGATCTTATAGTGTTAACATCGGCTGAGCTCAGTGATTCAAAGTCCATGGATTCTGTGAGGACATTCAGGCTACTGCATGATTGGCAATTTTAAATCACTCATTAATATAAAACATCGCACAACAAAATAAAAAACACTCAGTAGTCAAAGCCTTATTATAATGTAAACAGTACAGTAACATGTAATCCACTATTTATAAATTGCAAATCAAATAATAACTTAAAAGATAAACACTTATGAACTACTGAGTTACAATGTTCTCTCACATTCTCTTTCCGTTTATTTCTCTATCACCAAACACAAAATGTAAGCCAAAAATTGACTTCACATAAGTGTGAGCATGGGTTTGCTGCTGAGCGGGCCCTGTTGTGAGCAGTCAGGGATGTAATAGTTTATTACTACTGTAACACTCCTTTTTTAATCTTTATTGTAAATTGAAAGATTTTTTTTTATTATTATTTCCACAATCCATGTTGTCTTCATTTCTCCTCTATCCACATGGAGGGTGACTACAGTAGGAATGTAATTATGCTATGTAGAAATATTACATTTAAAATAAACTGATTACACTATATATCAGAGCAGTGCCTTAGAATGTTTTCAAAGTCAGTGCCATTGTCCTCTGGCATGCATATCAGACATTGAAGGTTCGCAATTCCAACAAATACTCAGTTTTATGCACTTTTTGTAGAATGTTATTTGCACACATAAGAGGAAAAGGAAAAATATGAGGTGTAGCCAAGCCACGGACTAGCATAAAGCAACAATTTTTTCTATAATGCATGCCAAGTCTCTTTTTTGTTCAGAAGATGGTAGAAATTCAACTCGGCAACTGAGAACGTCGTGTTTGAGGGGGTAAATAAGTATTCTAGCTTCCAAAAAAAAAAAAAAAAAAAAAAGTATTTCCAGCTGGTATACATTTATTCAAATCCATCTCAGATCTCATTTTTGAGGCATCTTGATTTGTAGCAATTTAAAATGAACTTTGAACAAAACACCTTTGAATCATGACAATAACATTATCAAATACCATTACATGTGCCGAGTTGCAGCAATTAGAGATAACTATTAAACACCAAGCTAGAACGCCCATGCACCATGTCTACCCCCCAAACCCCACCATAACAGGCCAATATAAACGCTTTCCGTGGTATATGGGTAGAGCAGCTATTTAATTGTAATCCACAAGAACCTTTCTATTACTCAAACTTCACCCATCATCCCCCACCGGCAATTATACCGTAGATTGTAGAGGTTTAAAATTGTGACAATGTGAACTTTGAAGACATTGCAAAGCCCTACTGGGCTATCCACATAAAACCTAATAGACTGTCATACAGTGGCCAAGTCCCCTAGTGTCCAAGCCAGCATGTTCCAGTCAGGCATCCTTTAGAGCCTCGACAACCTCCATGGTCCTTTTGTGCACAGCATTGGTGGTGACTGGCAGCTGCTGAATAATCGGTTTATATGCAGGTATGAGCTGTACCAAATTACGGTAAGATCTGTCCAAAGATGGCAAACCAGAGTTACATGCCTCTTTAACTTTTGCATATATAGTATATACTCACGTATAATTCAGGTCTTAAAACCCGAAAAAACTGATCATACAATCAGACCTGACTTATATGCCCGCTCAAAAATGCGACACTTATATAAATTTTATTTTATTACATCTTCTTGCCTCCTCCAATCTTACATCAGTTTCTCAGACGCATTGAATTTTATTGCGGCAACAGTTACCAATTTATTTCACTACTTTAATGACATTTAATTTAAAACCAGCTTCATATTTTCTTCTAATCAAACGCTCCATTGTAGATAAGGGATGCTTTTACGATAAGGGTGTGAGATACAAAAAAAAAAAAAACCACATCATTGCAAATATTGCTTCAGAATAGTTCGGGTGTTACCATGTGGTCACATAGGCACAATACATAGAAAAAAAAGGCAGTGTGCTCCATGGTTACTCTCTCAGGTGGGCGTTAGCATATCATAATCTCTTGGCCCAACAGCGCGAGTTTTTCACATTCGACTTACATGACCGACATTATAAAATACCATAACAGAAATTATATGGTAAAATCAAGTCCCGACTTATCCGCGGGAGAACTTATCCCAGAGTATATATGGTAAAAAGTCCAGGGTCCTGTTTTCCCATATAAATCCACAAACTGGTAAAAATTGGTGAGGTTGGAGAAAAGTGAAACATAGTTAAAGCCCCAACAATCTGTGACAAAAGTATTGGGGTGGTTGGTATGAAGTTTGCTTAACACAGCACTTTCTAACTTATGGTATTTCTGCAAATCATGACATGCTTATGACCTGTGTACATTAAGACTGAAATATCTAAATGAAAATAATGAATACTGCAAAAGAATGTGACATTTTAGGAGGGTTGTGGAGGAATGAATGGAGTTGTGAGTATATATGTGAGACAGTATCTGTCAAATAATACAAAGAGTACACAACAAGTGATTCGCCCTTAATGGGGTTCATCAGGTGTATGCACTTGTCGCAATCTGATTATTTGCTTAGTTACCTTTCAGGTAAAGCTTGTGGTTGGTCAGCTAGCTGGCAAACATCCACCACATCCTCTCAGTTACAAGAGGCAGATAACAGATATTTGATACAGTATCTGTCAAATAATACAAAAAGTACATAGCATGTGTTTTGTCCTTATTGTCATCAAAATGCTGTCTGAGTCTTCAAGACTTATCAATATTTCTTATAGAATAGGTGGGCTGTGAGGAAAACTGGGCAGATTTTGTGTTGACGGGAAGCTAACTCTGGAGTGCAACTGTTCATGGGATGCAAAGACATTATCTATATACAAATCTCTAAGTAATTTAATCCCGTATGTTTTCCAAACATTAGAAACTGTCTAAGTTTGAGAGGTTGGAAAAAAGTGGTTACTGTGTAGACATGACACAGATAAAATCTTCTATACCTTGAAGTGCTTCCTACATTAGTTCTATATTCTCAGTGAAAGAAGGAAAATTGGGATGTTAGTATATTGACAATACCTAGTATTTCCTGGGCACAAAACAAGGAATATGAAGTAGTACTGCAGGATTGTATTTCTATTGTAGACAAAACTTTTGTGTTCATCTATTTGTGTCAATGTCCAACTGTCAATAGCGTGTATATTTCCCGCCCATTAATAAAACTATCAGCCATGCAACAATCTGATTTAGGTCACTGTATTGTCACCCTTTGGATGTGTGGATGTTTTGAATCCCAGATAAATAAGGCTATGATTTAATCTAATCTCTTAAAAAATTATGTTAATGTATATGGCGATGTGTTGAAATAGAAAAAGCAGCTTAGGAAAAATATTCCTCTCGACAGTGTTAATTCTCATTGCTAAAGTGAGATGGAGTTTAGACCATCTATGCATGTCTTGTTTAAGCTTTTCTATGCAGAGAACATAATTTTGTTGAAAAAAATAGCTTTATATTTTTTGCGATGTTTACCCCTAGGTATATACAGTGGAGGAAATAATTATTTGACCCCTCACTGATTTTGTAAGTTTGTCCAATGACAAAGAAATGAAAAGTCTCAGAACATATCATTTCAATGGTAGGTTTATTTCAACAGTGGCAGATTGTCAAAAGGAAAATCGAAAAAATAACTTTAAATAAAAGATAGAAATTGATTTGCATTTCATTGAGGGAAATAAGTTTTTGAACCCCTACCAACCATTAAGAGTTCTGGCTCCCACAGAGTGGTTAGACACTTCTATTCAATTAGTCACCCTCATTAAGGACACCTGTCTTAACTAGTCACCTGTATAAAAGACACCTGTCCACAGAATCAATCAATCAAGCAGACTCCACACTCTACAACATGGGAAAGACCAAAGAGCTGTCCAAGGATGTCAGAGATAAAATTGTAGACCTGCACAAGGCTGGAATGGGCTACAAAACCATTAGCAAGAAGCTGGGAGAGAAGGTGACAACTGTTGGTGCGATTGTTCGAAAATGGAAGGAGCACAAAATGACCATCAATCGACCTCGCTCTGGGGCTCCACGCAAGATCTCACCTCGTGGGGTGTCAATGGTTCTGAGAAAGGTGAAAAGAATCCTAGAACTACACGGGAGGAGTTAGTTAATGACCTCAAATTAGCAGGGACCACAGTCACCAAGAAAACCATTGGAAACACATTACACGCAATGGATTAAAATCCTGCAATCAAGAAGGCACATGTGCAGGCCCGTCTGAAGTTTGCCAATGAACACCTGAATGATTCAGAGTGACTGGGAGAAGGTGCTGTGGTCTGATGAGACCAAAATAGAGCTCTTTGGCATTCCGTCCCCACCGTCAAGCAGAAACATTTTGCTTTGGGGGTGTTTTTCTGCTAAGGGCACAGGACAACTTAATCGCATTAACGGGAAAATGGACGGAGCCATGTATCGTGAAATCCTGAGCGACAATCTCCTTCCCTCTGCCAGGAAACTGAAAATGGTCGTGGATGGGTGTTCCAGCACGACAATTACAGCAAAGGCAACAAAGGAGTGGCTCAAGAAGAAGCACATTAAGGTCATGGAGTGGCCTAGTCAGTCTCGGACCTTAATCCAATAGAAAACCTATGGAGGGAGCTCAAGCTCAGAGTAGCACAGAGACAGCCTCGAAACCTTAGGGATTTAGAGATGATCTAGTGGATGTGCAAAGTCATCAATTACAGACCTCTGTGCTTCAAGGGTTTTTCCACTAAGTGTCTTTTTGTTGCAAATACCATTGCAAATCAATTTCTATCTTTTATTTAAAGTTATTTTTTATTTTCCTTTTGATGTGCAATCTGCACCTACCATTGAAATGATACTGTCTGAGTACCACATTCTAGTTTGATAGTAGTCTAAAATACTGAAAAACACACTTTAATTCAAACTAATTTTGAGTCCAATACAAACTGAAGTTTACCTGGACTGGTATATCTAAAAATACTGTTAATACAAACTGAAGTTTCTGGACTGGTATATCATGCACATATGTTCGGGCCAAACCCAAATTTGTGCAATGTTGTGTATAGGTGGTCCCATTCAACCATATTGAATACCTTTTCTGCATCCAAAAATAAGATCTCCGAAGTGCTAGACTTTGGGTGATTATTATATAATGTCTTCAATAAATCTGGTTTGATCATGTGATATTACCGATGGAAGCACTTTCTCAATCCTTCTTGAACTTTGGAGAGTATCTTAACATAGGCATTCAGAAGTGAGATTGGTCTGTGTGATGCACATTGCAATAAGTCCTTATTTTTCCTAGGAAAGATGGTAATTAATGCTTGATGAAAAGTTTGAGGTAGAAGATGTTACAGTGATCCCTGGCTATATCGCGCTTCGACTTTCGCGGCTTCACTCCATCGTGGATTTTAAATGTAAGCATATCTAAATATATATCACAGGTTTTTCGCTGGTTCATTGATTTCTGAGGACATTGGGTCTTTTAATTTATGGTACACGCTTCCTCAGTTTGTTTGCCCAGTTGATTTCATACATTGGACGCTATTGGCGGATGGCTTAGAAGCTACCCAATCAGAGCATGTACTACGTATTAAATAAAACTCCGCAATGATAAACGATATGCTTCCCGCACGGTGCTTGATTGTTTGCTTTTCTCGGTCTCTCTCAGACATTCTCTGCGCCTGACGGAGGGGGTGTGAGCAGAGGGGCTGTTAGCCTAGAGGATCCATCCATATATCCATATATCCATATATATATCTATATATCTATATCTATATCTATATCTATATATATATATATATATATATATATATATAAATCAAAGTTCTGACCTGAATCCAATTGAGATGCTATGGCATGACCTTAAAAAGGCGATTCATGCTAGAAAACCCTCAAATAAAGCTGAATTACAACAATTCTGCAAAGATGAGTGGGCCAAAATTCCTCCAGAGCGCTGTGAAAGACTCATTGCAAGTTATCGCAAACGCTTGATTGCAGTTATTGCTGCTAAGGGTGGCCCAACCAGTTATTAGGTTCAGGGGGCAATTACTTTTCACACAGGGCCATGTAGGTTTGGATTTTTTTTCTCCTAAATAATAAAAACCATCATTTAAAAACTGCATTTTGTGTTTACTTGTGTTATATTTGACTAATGGTTAAATGTGTTTGATGATCAGAAACATTTTGTGTGACAAACATGCAAAAGAAGAAGAAATCAGGAAGGAGGCAAATAGTTTTTCACACCACTGTAGTTGTCCAAGAGAAAAGCAATCTTGCCTCAAATCAATGGCAACCTTTTGTAGGGTCTGTCCCTGAGACTTTACTTGTCATCGCGAAGCAGAGACTTACTGGAAATTGGAGGCATTTGAATTTAAATGGGAGATCCGAGGGTATAACGGTGATGCGAGGAATACATTGAGTGTGGAGAAACTCTAGAGACAGCGTGTGTATTAACTTGTGGATTTTTCTGTGAGTATTTGGTGGCAGTGTGACGAAGTTGCTTCCGCAAGACCGCGTTAGCTTTGGAGCTCAGCTCGGAGCATATTGTTGTCCTACCTTGTTAGTTGTGTAATGCGTTTTTTTGAACAGGTTTGATGCATAGAAGTGATCACTCGTACTGCGTTCAGTCAGTTCACGTGAGCTGCTCTCTTGTGTGATGTTGCGATGTCCACAGCTTTATTTAATGTTAGCTAAGACCCAGCACTTAAAAGTTTCTCGCTACAGCAATTTTTACTCTGTTACAAAGTGATCCAAAGTCTCGTTTATACCTCCTGTCGTCTTATTAAAGTTCTACCTCGCGAATGAAGTATTCATCGAAGGCATGACAAATGTTAGCGTGAGCGTGTCTATAAACTTCATTTAAACTTACGGTTTACACTGTGCTTTGTTTCCACAGTAGCTGCACTTATGAATAAGCTTTGGAGCTCTTCCTTGTTTTCTGCGAACTGCGTCAGTTCACGTGATTACGTGGGAGGCGTGATGATGTAAGACGCAACTCTGCCCTCCATGGCCATCAAGCTGAAGTCCATTACAGTATATGGAGAAAAATAGGTTCCAGTTATGACCATTACGAGTAGAATTTCGAAATGAAACCTGCCCAACTTTTGTAAGGAAGCTGTAAGGAATAAGCCTGCCAAATTTCAGCCTTCTACCTGCACGGGAAGTTGGAGAATTAGTGATGAGTGAGTGAGTGAGTGAGTCAGTCAGTCAGGGCTTTGCCTTTTATTAGTATAGATAACCATACATACATATGGTTTCTACTTCGCGGATTTTCACCTATCGAGGAGGGGTTACTGTATTGCCCCAGTAGCTGAAGACCTATCTAGGTCTGGATTTAAAACACAATTAAAGTCTCCGATCATTATTATTTTACAAGTGTTCATATTAGGAATGGATGCAAATATGTTTTGTATGAAGTCTCTATCACCCACATTGGGTATGTAGATATTTATCAAAATCACTTTACAATTAAATAAATTACCCATCACAATCACCCATCAGTATTAAATACTACATCGGATGCTACAAATGAAATTGTTCTATGTATTAAGATTCCCACACCTCTAGTTTTCTTTGTATAGCTGGAGTGCAATATTTGGCTAGTCCAATATTTTTGCAACCGAAACAGACTGTAAAAATACTATCTTGACAGTTAGACCCGTTAGGTGAGGGAATATTTTTATCTCTTTAATTCGTAATTGAGACCTTTGACATTCTAGCTCACAGAGGTCACTGTTTGGTCATAGAGCCATCGCATGTGAACTTTTGTTGACATCTTAGAGTCTTAAATTAAGGTAGTATATTATTACATAAGATACGTAGCTTTAACCTTAGCTTCCAATTTTGCCAGGAGTTATGGCAATGAAGCCAATTGTGTTGGCACTTACAACTGTGGGGGTAAAAAGGATAGATTAGAAATAGCTTGCTCTCTTTCCATTTTCCCTCCCCAAGTGAGGCTAGACCATACTTCACAAAAATCCCAGTCCTCAGACATGCCTAGAGACACATCATGTCCAAAACAAAAAAACAGTACCCATGGAGAAGCAGATAACATATGTAAGTACAATCCTAATACAATAAGTCAAGGGTATGATGTTAAACATTCCCCTTTTTTTTGTTGTTTCTAATTGTAATTAAAACATACAAGTAGCTGTGAAGGGATATATATATATATGAGACAAAAGTTTCACTGCAAAATTACCAAATTACAGGTAAAATCTTCTCTAGTGATTCAAGATCATATTTCAAAGTATTAGGATAATTTTTCTTAGCTCTTTTTCTGCTTCACCTGCAGAACTAAAAATGAATAGCTTGCCTTTAATATTCACTCTCAATTAAGCAGGACACAAGAGATCATATACGATTTCAGCTTTACATAACCAATGTTTGAATACTGTAAAATGCGGCACATTTAGCAGCTGTTGAAGGCGAGAAATCGGAAAATACCTTTAACGGTTGTCTCAAAGCAATTACTTAAATGTTTCTCCTTATCTTTAATATCCTGAAGCAGCTTCTTGCTCATCATGTTTATATACTTTCCTTATATCATTTGTATCATGGACCTTCTGGAATTGATGAGTTCTCCTGGCCCGACTCACTTGCAGTTTCACTCTCACTTTTGCTCTTGGCTGGAGCTGATGCTGCATTATCAGGTCCCTGGAGATCTGATCTTTCTCCTGTTTCAGCTCAGTCTCTCGTAGGCCATACCTTGAATTTGAACTCGAGGCCTGTTTAGGCTTAGATGACACCTTAGCTGTCTTTTTCATTTCCTTCTGAGCCTTTTTTCTGCTGTTCATGCCTTTATATACTAGCATATACTATAATTAAAGCCCCTTGGGTTGAGTAAATTAAGGATACCTTGGGATGAGATTATATATGGATAATATACCTCGATAATCTATACCCTGTTTTGAATGATTATTTTTATTAACATTAAGTTTGCTTTCCATTTTTCTCTTATATTCACGTAAGAAGTATGCTTGATGTAAAACAAATGATGTTACTGCCTTGTTTTATTATATGGCCATTGTTTATGTATGGCTATGCCGTTATAATGATTATGATGCTCCTCTTGGGTCCTGATGTAGCAGTGTTAGTGGGGGAAAAAAGACTGCATAACCCAGGTGCCCAGAGGATGTGGCACTGTTAGGACAACAACAGAGGAGGATATGGGGGCTGCTGGGAAGAAGGTGGGCTCTTTAAATGGAGGAGCCAACAAAATGCTGGATGATTGCTGTTGTTTGTCTGTCTATTCCACTGCTGTTTTCACCCATTGGATTACGCATGGTTTGTCTTAGATTACTGTTCCTGATTGGAGATATGGTCGGTCTGTCTGTCTATTTCTATTTCATTTAACATACAACTTTATTATTGCTTCAATCTGCTGTGTAACAGTGTCTCTGTGAGTGAGTGAGTGTGTCGGCCCAAGGCTGGGAACGTTCCTGGTGTCCTCATCAAAAAAATAAATAAATCACTGTCCCTACAATGGTGTTATTTTCCTACAACAACCAGTTCTCACAAGCATCCAAAAATTTAAGGCATGAAATAGAAGTAGCAGTATCACTGCACTCTAAACAATGTGACAATAATGACCTTCTAAATCTATAAAGATTAACTTTTTCTCATTCCCTGCTAACAAGATGAACTTTTATTATGATAAGTATTTTAGCATATAAGTATGTGGATGTGTGTACAGTTTAAGCACAAATTATTCAAAACTTGCCAAGTCGCTGATTCAGAGAATGATAGTGGCCTGATGATTATTAAAACATTCAGCAATTATCTGGCTTCTTTGTTTACCTAATTTTGTATGAAATTCAGACGTTCTAGAAAGCACCAATATGAATTATTTCTTAGAAAAAAAAATGAAGCCCTTCAGTGGATTCCATTATGTGTTGTATGAATAAGTGGGAAGACAAAATTCATTTTGAATTAACTCAATGCCCGAATACCATGCCCCGAGATAGACCAAATACTCTTATCTGAAAAAGCAATTAGGTCAACGGTAATTAAAAGTTGTGAGAAGGTAGACTGCCAACAAATAATGCCTGAATTATTGTATGTGTTTAAAATTAGCAGCAACCCTCCCAGAGGCAAAACAGTCATAAAAACAAATAAATAGGACTACAAACAGAATTGCATTAAACATATCACATCTTGCTAGCAATGGAGTAGAGAAGGGGGCTTAAAGTTTTCAGTGAGAAAATGACAAATACATGAATTTTCATTATGCAAAAAATATATAAACAGATGAAGAAACTCCTCTGAAAATGAGTAAAAGATGTCAGATGGCAGGGTGATAAAAGGATTTTTTTAAACCTCTGCTCTATCAAGAATTCCCTGCTTTAAATACATCACAATAATTCAGATATAGTAAATATTCTTCACAAAAGCTTAAGTGACAGGATAATCTCTCTGAACTCACTATCAATTCAGTTTCAACTCACAACTTTCTCAGTGGTCTGGAACAAAAAAAGATGGAAGGCAGGCAATTTCAAATCAAATGTCTGTTATGCAACATTCATTTTTGTTTAACTTTTGCTAACTTAAAGCTAAGACAAATATTCCCTTCTCTCTCCATTAAATATACCCTTTCAAAATTTGTTTATAACATCTGTTTCAGTATATACATAAACACACACACACACAGAGCGTACATACACACACATCGGCCAATACTTGCATAAAGCCAAAAGGCCAATGCACACAATCTGCCAACTCTAATAACCAGGATTACATTATCTTGGTTCACCCTCAGGCACTTTAAAAAAGAACAAGCCATCTGTCTGTCTCTTAGGGAGTAACAAGACATATGAGAGGCTGCTATGACAGTAATGCTTTCCGTTACCTCAGTAACAGAGGTAAGATATCCATATTTCTTAATGTTGTTCAAAGACATACTTTCATTAAAAGAAAGATTTCTATGCCTGCTAACAGATGGCAGAGAAACGTATTGTCATTTGAGCTCCAGCTGCTATCTTATGTGCATGCACAGATGTTAATGGAGTTGAGCTAAATAATAGTTCCTCTATTTGAAACTGAAAAATATTGAAAAATGAAATTCATAAAAACTTTCAAAGCCATCACAGGCATTTGTATTATCAATATAAGAATGACTTAACATAGCATAACATTCTGAAACCTACTTTATGCAATTCAGGGTTATAGGAGGCAGAGGCCTCTCCTGACAGCACAGGATGCAGGGCAGAAACCAGTTTTAGGGGGTAATTAAAATCACAGCTTGGCTAGAGTCCAAAATATAGATTTAAGAGAAGCAATGCATTTTGAGACAGGAGACATACATTAAATTTAACTCAATACAAATGCTTGCATCTAGAGTAAGAAATGAATGATTACCATCAGTGGGATTCATTTCACAGTCTCAGAATACAACTGATATGCAATGCCCTGATAGTCTACGGTAAAGTATTTACAGGGGTTGTGCAGTACCTAAACCATTCAACTAAGTGCAACTTCTGCAAGACTGCTGCTACTGTTTGGTTGTGCCTATATCTTCTGATATTTGTGCATGAAGTGGGATATGAAATGAGAAAGTTAAAAACAATTAGCCAAATATGTACCGATGTGAATCATTCTTAAGAAACATGTTCACAAATGCTGCTGAATTCAGAGGTGCGTAAATTAGTAGGTCGAAGAGTGATACTCTTATATTACACGTGTTGTATGTGAAAACACTGCATGTTGAAGTGCTTGTGAGCTACTATAAAACACCTACAGGTGGTAATCAGAGCAAGACCTCCAATCCAGCATGTACCATTACATAGCAATGTGGATGTAGGGTCTCTCATTCATAGTGGTGCACCATTGACAGATTTCTGGCAGTGTTTGATATTACAGCCCTGACAGTTAACTAGTGAACACGAGCAGAAAAAAATTAATATTTTTGTGATATCCAATAAACAAACTAAATTCTCAGACAATAAGCTAAACAGAAAAATTGATTTAAAAGATTTTTCTTCTAGGTAAATTACACATACAGCACCTGCTAAACACTGAACTGAGCCAATGCTTATAAGAAATACCTCTGCCGATTGCTTACGGTTGAGTTGACAGAAACTAGCTGCAGCTGGCTTTCTCTTCACTCAAGCCACATTAGGAAGAAGTGACTGGAAAACTGAACACATGTCGCAAATTCGACAGTATATAAAAAAAAAAAAAAACACACCCCTTAAATGTCAGGTGGTAGCATTGGTACCTCAAATCAGGAGATATTTTTGCTCCATTTTATCTTAAAAAATTGCTCATTCTCACCAGCCACTCATAAAAACCCACTATAAAACTTCAAAAATAAAATGGAAGAACAATAGTGAAACTAATGCAAAGGCAGGTTTTCACTTGGATGCAAATCACTAACGTATGATGTAAATGATTAATCACCTTCCCTGTATAAACTACTGCAAACACAGCACATTTTTTGGTGGTGACTGCACAAAGGCAAAAAAATATTTTGGTTTCTTTCAATGATAGAAGAAGATGAAGAAATACTTACTTTCCACACTTCTTTCGAAACTGCCTTTCTATTCCTTCTGGTCTGAAATTAAAAAAAAAAAAAGTATAAATAGTGTTTAGTTTATAGTAAACCAGATCAGAAGCATTATGGCATTGAGAAAGGCTAACCTCCCTCGTAGAACAAAGCAAATATTCACCAAAACAAACATTCTGGATCAGCATTGTCTTTGGATAATATTCTCACTTTCAATAAATGATGAATTTAAATAAAAGTACATTTGATTAATTACTTTTTAATTACTCACAATTGAGAGTGGTACATAACGAAGATGAAACCAATTTCCTGATATACTGACACAGTTTAAAAAAAAAAAATTAAAGGGAGCCACTCGGATTTGATTTGTTTAAATGATGTTATTAGGTTGGTGTATACACATGAAATGATAAATCACTACAATCAGCAAAAAATAACTATAAATGCTTCTCTTTTAACAATACAGTTAATCACAAACACACAATACACTTAAAATTAATATATTTCCTGTAACAGGTTTGAAAATGCACCTGTCTTCTCACCTATTGTGACACTCATCTACACCACAAGCTTCTTTTCAATTGCCTCTTCAAATCCCTAGGATTGTCAAATTCACTACTTGCACTTCACATATTGTTAGAAGTATGACTGTGGCCTTAGATGTAGGCATGGGCAATATGGCAAAAAAAAAATAAACCTCAATTATTTTAAACTAATGGTTGATTCAGAATTTAAATATTTCATCATAGAAATCAGTTTCAACTATTCTTGTGGGGAAAAAAAATACACAAAATGAGGATGTCCACATTTTACAAATTGAAAATGGAACTGTAGCCTACCTAGAAATACAAAATCATTTTTACTGTTAATAAGGTGAAAAATTAGAACACTTCTTTTTGTGCAGACTTTACTGAACTTTTTTGTAATTCGTTCTTACATTTGCAGTCATCGTTCTTCTTTCCTGAGGCCTCCACAGGGCTCTTCATATCACTAACAAGGACCTTTCCTTAAACTCTGCAGTTTTCCGTAAAAATATTTCTTTTTTTGGAGCCCTCAAACCTCTTCCCTATGTGTCCTCCGTGTTGTGGTATTACATGTCTTTGTATTTTATTGTTTGTTGTTTCTGAGTAGTTATGCTTACAATTACCCGCTGTTTTAAATGTGGTTATGTTCCATGTTCTTAGGGGGTGGAGCTCCAAGAGGCGGGGCCACACTAACATCACCACTCCTGAGCCCTCCCTCTGGCTATTTAGGCTAAAGCCAAAGAAGAGCTAAAGCATGGAGCACTGAATATGTTTGGAGTTACAGTGAGTATTGTTTTTGCTTGAGGATTTTCTGGTTATCGGATTTCTGTTTACGGATTGTGTTTTGGGGTTTGTTGTTTTGTAGACTCTCTTTTAGGCAAAGGCTTTTATCCCCTTTTTTTTGAGTCTTTTACAGTATTTTTCCCCCATTTTTAAATAAATATGTTTGATTTATAAAAGTTTTATGGACTGTCTTTCCAAACAAAACCATCACACAGTCTTCTGGAATTGTTAGCTGGAGTCATTAACATTTTTCATAATTTTCAGTAAAATGCCATTTATTTTGTGTTTACTACTATTTCTATTTGGCCTACAGTTATATTCTACTGTATACAATCTGTATGTTATTAAATTATCTTTTCTGTGATTAATTATCATGTAAATGATTATTAGTGTTACTCAGCGTTTAGAAAATTGATGCAATACTATCAACTACACAACTGTGAAGAGATCAGTACATAAAGAAAATTGCACTAAATTCCGTAGCTGAAGGCATCATCTAGGATATCAGAAAACAGAAAAAGGGAAGTTCTGGAGGATAGCACCACAAATATAGCCTAGACTGAGAGGGATAACAGTATTGCTTTGCTTTTTTGCAAGTAAAATTACAGTTCAATAGATGAAACATGAATGTAAGTTTTACTGTATATAATCATTTAGCTTAATCAAGGACATCAAGGAAAGAAAGAGACCCCAATCTAATACAACCACCCTTCCACCCAATCCTGGAGCACTAATGAAAAAGAAATAAAGAAAAAAAACAACGTTAAATGGCATCAATCTTTGCTTTCAGAAAACTTTTCACGGAAAGCCACCTTTCAAGAGATTTCATGGAAGCACTATTAATCCTAATTAAAATTGCATTTTGTCTCCGAGATAGATCTACATAGAATAATTCCACAGCTGAAACCCCCCACCTGTGTCCTTGACGTAGTAGCAACGGTCTCTGATGTGCTAATTGATCGAGTACTTCACCTAGTGAACTCATCATTAGATATGGGGGGTTGTCTCAACTAATCTTGAACCCTCTGTCTTTGACAACTTTAGAGCAACTTTTTCTTAAGTAAACTTTTAGAAAAGGCAGCTTTTAAGCAGTTAAATGATTACTTGAACAAACAGCCTATTCTTGACACATTTCCCAGGTTTTTTTATAACAAATCACAGTACAGAAACTGCACTGCTTAACCTAGTAAATGACTTGCAGATAAATGCGGACAGAGGCCATCATCTCTTCTTGTTCTCTTAGATTTTAGTGCACCATTTGACACCATAAACCACAGTATTCTTAAACAATCGCCATAGAAAATGGGTGGCCTTCTCCAACAGTGTCCCAAATTGGTTTCAGTCTTATTTAAACAGGTAGAAAAGTTTTTGCTAGTTGTGGTGACTGTACTTCAGAGATCTGGTGTTTTCTGTAAGGATTTATTCTTCTGCTTTGTTTCAATTTACCTGCTTCTTTTAGACCAGATTATTTCAAAACACAAGGTGAGCTATCACAGCCATGCAGACGATAAGCAGCTTTACTTATCAGTGGCGCCTGATGACCCTGATGCTCTTGGCTCTCTGATCAAATGAGTTAGCAGTATTTCCTAAATGATGAGTAATAACTTTCTCAAACTAAAGAGGAAAAAACAGAAATCTTAGTGATTGGCAAATATGACAATAGCGAGGGAATTAGAAATATACCTGATCCCTTAGGTTTAAAAATCAAGGCAGAAGTAAAGAATTTAAGAATAATCATAGACTATGACCTAAACTTTATATCACACATTGGCCAGATTACAAGGACTGCATTTTTTCACTTAAGGAACATAGTGGAAGTTAGACGTCTCATAACATTACAAGACTTTGTAAAAATAATTCACTCATTTTTTTAGTCGAATAGATTACTATATGGAATTCCTAACAGGATTACCAAAGAAAGACAGCAATATGTTGCAATTTGTGCAGAATGCAGCAGCAAGAATCTTGACTAGAAAGAGAAAATCTGAGCACTTCTAGCCAGTTTCAGCATTGTTACATTGGTGACCCATGTAATTTAGAATTTACTTTAAAATACTACTAATGGTGCATAAAGCTTTAAATAATTGTACCCTTTCCAATATTTTGAAATGCCTGCCCCCCTACACTCCAAGTCAACACCTTAAATCTATAGTAATCCCTCCTCGATCGCGGGGGTTTGCATTCCAGACTCCCCCGCGATAGGTGAAAATCCGCGAAGTAGAAACCATATGTTTGTATGGTTATTTTTATATATTTTAAGCCCTTATAAACTCTCCCACCCTGTTAACATTATTAGAGCCCTCTAGACATGAAATAACACCCTTTAGTCAAACGTTTAAACTGTGCTCCTTTTAAGTATACAGAAGCACCGCGATAAAGCGGCATTTTGTAGAGGAGCGTCCGTGTCCTCTGTGCAAACAGCCCCTCTGCTCACACCCCCTCCGTCAGGCAGAGAGAGTGAGAAAGATATAGAGAAGCAAACAATCAAGCACCGCGTGGGAAGCATATCTTATATCATTGAGGAGTTTTAGTTAATATGTAATACATGCTCTGATTGGGTACCTTCTAAGCCATCCGCCAATAGCGTCCCTTGTATGAAATCAACTGGGCAAACAAACTGAGGAAGCATGTATCATAAATTAAAAGACCCATTGTCCGCAGAAAGCGGTGAACCAGCGAAAAATCCGTGATATATATTTAGATGTGCTTACATTTAAAATCCGCGATAAGAGTGAAGCCGCGAAAGTCGAAGCGCGATCTAGCGAGGGATTACTGTACTAATGGTGGTCTGCTTATAAAATTCCAAGACCCAAGCTTAAAAGTGGAGGTTATGTGGCCTTTTGCTATTATGCATGTAAAATCTGAAATATTTTTAACAAAAGAAATCTGCCGGGCTAATACTGTGGAACATTTTTAAAAACTACTAAAAAAACATTTTAATTTGGCCTTTTCGTAACTTTATTTTAGGCCCTGTCCAAATAGGCATTCAAATCTACTCAAATGTACTCCGAGTAACATAGGCGTTTAAGTTCCGTTTTGTAGTAGCGTTTAATTGACTTCAATATGATGTTACATTCACGGTCATTTGGCTCTGTTAAACACAACCTTCAACCCAGATTGCAGTTTTGTGTGTTTACCTGTTGGGGACAGTTATCAGGCAGTCAAGATTGTTTTTAACTTGTCGTGTTTAAGGTTCTTCCTTCTCTGGGATTTGTGAAATATGGATGAATTAACTTTATTAGACCTGAACCTTGGCCTCCTTGTCTTAAAAATCCTCCTGATATGGCAATGTAGGCAGAGAAAACAATCCCTGCCGCCACTGGGTTCATCCTCTGACTGCACAGCATTTGAAGAAAGGAAGCTTTTCTGTAATCTATGAAGAAATATGATGATTTCCACATAAGTTCTTCAAATACTGTTGGATGTCAGTTTAGAGTTTTGCTTGCCCGCTGTAGCTTGTACAACACCATATTACACAGCAGTCAACCAATATGCTAGTCAGTGTTAGCTCTGAAGAGAGGCTACTTGTCACCTTGAGGTAAGCAATATACAAATAGTACTCGCGTACGTGCTTACCCACCAGCATTAATAATCCATAGTAGCTAAAGTTACATTATTAGCACAAACCTACAAACTGTTTTGAATTCTCCATTATTGTCATTATTAGTTTAGTTATTTAGTTACATTATTAGTCGTCCAGAACGTTAAATGAGCGACAAGAAAAGGCAATGCAGACATTTTCTTTGTACTCAACTGGATTGTGGCAGAAATTCATTCAAAGAAAAAGCTGTATTAGACTTTTTGATGCCTTCAGAATGCGCATCTGACCGAACACAAGTGACGAAAGCCCAAGTAGACAGTCAGATTTGCTGCAATGAGCAGTAAAACGCACAGCATTTGACTCGCATTAACCTGATGCTACAGACGGCAGAAGAACACTTAGTTCAGGTGTCTGTGTGGACAGGGCCTTAGTTGTACTCCGTGTAATCCCTGTATTCTTCAGGGATTTCTCTGCAGTCTCTTCTGGTTCTTCTGTGGTGGTGTTTTTTTGTACAACCACCACCTGATCAAGGAACCTTGCAGCCACTTGTGATGCTAGAATGAAAACTGGGTGCCCCAACTGTCCACAAGACATACATATGAAGTATGAAAACAAAGAGGAATGACTTAAGAACATGTCTAGTGGGGGCTGGGTAATCTACTGGCCATGGAACCCCTATAGATTGCTCTTTTCTCCAGCTTAACTAGAGACTTTTTTTTTGTCCTCCTAGCCGTTTGAGCATATCACCGGAATCATATCTTTAGACACTTGCATTATGAAATTGTATATAAGGATGCTACTCTTCTACTAGTTATATGAGGTGAGACATAAAAATAACCGAAGTGGGCTTGGGACTTTTCTGGAAAACCATCTAGGAGGCTGGTCGAACGTGAATCATATAACTATATCCCCTCCTACACACCCTCTCAAACCGCTGACTAGGTATATCCTGTGAATAACCAAGTTAGTATTTGCAGAATAATTGCTACACGAGTTGCCACTATAATGTCAGGTGAAAAAACTCTCAACAGCAAATCAAAATCAAATTTCTCTCAAAATTGAACAAAAATGGCCACAGAAACTTATGAAATGATAAAAACAGTGTACGGTGATGACAGTTTGTCTCGCACACAAGTTTTTGAGTGGTACAAGGAAGGACAAGAAAATGTGGAAGACGTTCAACACCCAGGTCGAGAGTGGGGCGGGTGATTCAAAACAACGCTCCCACGCACAATGCTTTTTCCATAAAGCAGCTTTTGACTGAAAGGAGGAAAAAAACAAACAAAAAAACACATTCCTGTCCTCAGTCATCCTCCCTATTTAGCTCCCTGTAATTTTTACTTGAAAATCAAAAGTGACCTGAAGGGAACACATTTTTGTTCAAAAGATGAAGTGAAGACAGAAACAGCAAGCCTGTTGAAGAGTCTCAAGCAACAAGACTTCCAGTACTGTTTCAATCAATGGAAGATGCGTATGGAGCAGTGTAGAGATCGGGAAGGGGAGTATATAGAAGGTGACAATGTTTGGAATGCTGTAATTCATCGATAATTTTTTTTTTTTAACCAATCCGGTCATTTTTCTGTCTCTCCTTGTATATCTGTATTACAAGATCATATAACTTAACCTCCTTAGCACTGCATTTTAATCTATTTTTTTTTTTTATAAAAACACAACATTCAAAAGGCACTGCATTTTTTTGGCATGTAAAATTCCATTTTTATTAAATCTCAAAAGTATAATAATGATACAAATAATAGTAATAACAAATAAAAATATGAAATGAACAAAATATAAACAGTAATAATAATACTATTAATGATGCCAAAACAGTAGATAATCTCAAAAAGAATCCTTTGTGTGGTAAATTTTAAAGCATGGTGAAAGACACAATCCAAGGTCACAGTCGAGACAATAACAGTGTTTCTTTTTGGATTTATCAGTTTTTGAACAGCACCCTGCACAAGTACGATTTGGATTCTGTTTTTTATTTTCCTGTTGGAGGTATATAATCATTAAAATGTCTATCAATAAGATGCTCTGTATTGATCCACGATGTGCTGGGTCAACCGTGTCTCCTTAACGGTAGTGTGGACGGTGGATGTGCGGCAAGGTTTGATTCTACAAGCATCATGTAAAGTTTAACCAGCTTTTAATCTGTCTAATTCAAATCCATTCCAAATGCACAGTTCCACGGATAACAAAATATCTAAGTATTCTTTTGTTGCCTCCACATAATGGGATAGAAAGTCAATTCTTGATCTGCACGATCTATGCCGCCCATCGTGCTATTGCAGTAGACAACAGGACAAGGCTTTGTAACCTGCTTGTTGCCTTCTGTCTGTACAGTGACCATAGCTGCATTATGTACAGTGCTAAGATGACAAATATCTTTGTCTTTCTATTTCAGTGAAGGCAATTTACCCTTTTGCCAAGCTACTAGTGCACCTTGCTGTAATTTGGCTCTGCTAAAGTTTTCAGGTATGCCTTGAAGGTTGGGAGGCTCTGTTCCATATGTGTCAGTCTTTCTTTGCAGCAAGATGTCAAATAGCTCTGGCGAAGTATAAAAATTATCCATGGTTACACAGTAACCTTGATCCAGCAGACCATTTATCAAAGTCAGTACCGATGATGTAGCAACGCGTACTAATATCGTTTTGGATCAAACATTGTCCCTTTCCTTTCCTTGTGTACAGAATTGAACTCCGAGTGTATCCTGTTTTAGATTCACAAAGTTTTAAAACTTTATGCCAAATCTTTCTTTTTGACACGATGTACTGTATCCTTGACAGTCTGCCCTTATAAGCCACGAGACTTTCATAAATGCTGACATCTCAGTCTGGAATATAAGTTCTACAAAATTTTGCTACAATGGCCTGGTATATCTCCTAAATTTTCTTCAATTTGTGTGCTGGATGGGTGTTCTCATCAAAGAATTCATTGTTGGTAAAGCGCAGATATTTCAGAATTAGTGAAAACCTGCACTCAGACATGTACAGTTGCCAGAGTGACACTCGGGACTAACACTTTTAGTACACCTTTCGCAGCCTAAGTAATACTCAGGTCTAACGCTAAGGAGGTTAATATTCTTGCCTAATCTGATTTTTCTTTTTTTTTGTAACTTTCTCCTTGACATCTTGTAAAGCACTTAGAGCTATACTAATAGCATAAAAATATGAGATATATATATATATATATATAATTTATATTTATATTTATATATATATATATATACACACACATATACACAGTACACCCCCAAAATTCATGGGGGTTACGTTCCTAGAGCACCCGCGAATTGTGAAAAACAATACATAGCTTAATACATTACCTAAAAAAAGAATGTAGAGGTAAACCTGTATAGTGTACAGTACTGTATTGATATGTCACCCACAGTGCTAGAATGTAAAATACCGATGTTACCGCTATATGTACTATAATTCATGGAGGTGCTTTCATTGCCAGAAGCCTTAGAAGGTGCAGGCCATTTTGGCGGCATCTTGGGGCTTTAACCCTTAAACTGCCACATACTTGGGGGTTAATGCATCCCTGGAGGCCAAATACTTTTTTGCTGCACTTTAATGTCACAATTCACAAAGAAAAAGTGAAATTTTAATGGAAAACATTTTTTTCCATGCAAAGAGCATCACAATTACTGCAACACTGATCATTTTACACACTGCTAATGATTTGTAAAAACTATTTAAAAAACTACTGGAACAATATGTACAAAGTGCAACTAACGCCATGGATGAAACTCAGTAAATCACCGAGCCAATTGCGCTTGAACTGGCTGTACTCAAGCACACAGAGGTTACCGCTGATGCTGGTAGGCTAGTCTAGAGAGATAGAGAGATAGAGATAGAGATATAGATATATATATACATACATACTCACCTAAAGGATTATTAGGAACACCTGTTCAATTTCTCATTAATGCAATTATCTAATCAACCAATCACATGGCAGTTGCTTCAATGCATTTAGGGCTGTGGTCCTGATCAAGACAATCTCCTGAACTCCAAACTGAATTTCAGAATGGGAAAGAAAGTTGATCTAAGCAATTCTGAGCGTGGCATAGTTGTTGGTGCCAGACGGGCCGGTCTGAGTATTTCACAATCTGCTCAGTTACTGGGATTTTCATGCACAACCATTTCTAGGGTTTACAAAGAATGGTGTGAAAAGGGAAAAACATCCAGTATAAGCCGCAGTCCTGTGGGAGAAAATGCCTTGTTGATGCTAGAGGTCAGAGGAGAATGGGCCGACTGATTCAAGCTGATAGAAGAGCAACTTTGACTGAAATAACCACTCGCTACAACCGAGGTATGCAGCAAAGCATTTGTGAAGCCACAACACGCACAACCTTGAGGCGGATGGGCTACAACAGCAGAAGACCCCACCGGGTACCACTCATCTCCACTACAAAGAGGAAAAAAAGGCTACAATTTGGAAGAGCTCACCAAAATTGGACAGTTGAAGACTGGAAAAATGTTGCCTGGTCTGATGAGTCTCGATTTCTGTTGAGACATTCAAATGGTAGAGTCAGAATTTGGCGTAAACAGAATGAGAACATGAATCCATCATGCCTTGTTACCACTGTGCAGGCTGGTGGTGGTGGTGTAATGGTGTGGGGGATGTTTTCTTGGCACACTTTAGGCCCCTTAGTGCCGATTGGGCATCGTTTAAATGACACAGGCTACCTGAGCATTGCTTCTGACCATGTCCATCCCTTCATGACCACCACGTACCCATCCTCTGATGGCTACTTCCAGCAGGATAATGCACCATGTCACAAAGCTCGAATCATTTCAAATTGGTTTCTTGAACATGACAATGAGTTCACTGTACTAAAATGGCCCCCACAGTCACCAGATCTCAACCCAATAGAGCATCTTTGGGATGTGGTGGAACGAGAGCTTCGTGCCCTGGATGTGCATCCCACAAATCTCCATCAACTACAAGATGCTATCCTATCAATATGGGCCAACATTTCTCAAGAATGCTTTCAGCACCTTGTTGAATCAATGCCACGTAGAATTAAGGCAGTTCTGAAGGCGAAAGGGGGTCAAACACCGTATTAGTGTGGTGGTCCTAATAATCCTTTAGGTGAGTGTATATTATATATATAGTTTTATTTCAGGTGACTACCTGTTGAAGCTCATCGAATGCCAAGAGTGTGCAAAGCAGTAATCAGAGCAAAGGGTGACTATTTTGAAGAAACTAGAATAGAAAACATGTTTTCAGTTATTTCACCTTTTTTTGTTAAGTACATAACTCCACATGTGTTCATTCATAGTTTTGATGCCTTCAGTGAGAATCTACCAATGTAAATGGTCAGGAAAATAAAGAACACACATTGAATGAGGAGGTGTGTCCAAACTTTTGGCCTGTACTCACTCTATCTATATAAATTTCTATCTATCTATATATCTCTATCTATCTATATACACACACACACACACAGTAAAATCATCTGCATCTGGAGGACATTAGGAGATAGTGCTGAAATGTTTAACAAGATGAAAATGTGAGGAAAACAAGGAAGACACATATTAGAGACTGGGAAGCAATTTTCCAAAAAGAGAGTACAGGAGGGTAAAACCAAAACACATGTGAAAAAGGTCCTTTTTTTCTCAGGATCAGGAGATAGCTTCATATAAAATCTTTGCCAGGGAGTGATATTTAGCCCATGTAAGCACTAAAGTAGACATGATTTTTTTTTTTTTTAACATAGTTTCACCATTTTAAATATAATATTCCTGAGGTAATGTTGACAAATAGGTTAATAGGAGGTTAATTTGATGAACACACAAGTATTTACTGGAAAAGTCGCACAGCACTGAATATAGAAAAGAAATTAGCCATTTGTCTTGGGGAATTGAAACAGAGAAAGAACAAAACAGGGATGAACAAGGAATGGGAAATGAAATGGTATGCCACAATTTTAAAACATTGTGTATACAGACGTTTCTTTTCCTGGAACATGCAAAGTCCAACAACAACATTGAACCAATCACACAATTTGTAAATACCACTATTCTAAAAGGAGGGAGGGGTACATGGCTTCAGCAAAATGAGTTTAGGTAAATTGGAGTAAAAGTTTGCTATTTCTAATTACAGCCAGTGTTTCTATCTACAATATGTCGGATCTCTGCAGATTATATGATAAAAGTATTTCTCTTCTTTTACAAAAGCCAAAAAAGCCAATAACCTTGAAACCTAAGGGAGGAATTTTTGATAACCACCCACATACCTTCGTAGATAAACTGTCTCATCATCTTCAATATTGCAGAATTTATGAGCATGTTTGGATGCATCAATCAATCTGGCCCTGTCTCTGGGCCTCATAGGAAGTTTCTCAAGCTGACAGTCTGCAAAGACACAAAAGAAAAAAAGTTATTACTAATAAAAATAAAGCGTATTCCTCATACAACAGCAAGGGCATAACAATTAAGGGATGGTTTTATAGTCTAAGGCACATTAAAGTATCTGTGAAGTTTAATTAAGTATAGAGTATTACAGTAATGATTTATATCTTTTGTTATCCTAATTGAAATACATTTTTTTGTTTTATTTAAAATGACCAATGAATCAGGGGAGAGGATGGTCTATTTGAATGTGTTTTGTGTGCTACTTTGGCTTTTAACAATATTTTAACAAAAATGTATTTTTTTTTTTTACATGTTGTAAGCATAGAAATAGATGGCTTGTGTAACATGAGATTTGTTTAATGTTTCAAACTGGTCTCCATATGCTTTTAGAAAGTTTCTCTCTATTCTCTATGAAAACATTACTTTGTGAAATTATATAAATTTTTTTCTATGCCATCACCCCAAACCACACTGGGTAACATTAAAAAAAAAAAAATTTTGGTAGACAAAATGACCATGTCTTAAGTGCAGCCAATTGCCTCTTTGTTTAATCAGAGATAAAAATTTGCTGACATTCAGTGAACTGGAATTTAAAAAAAAAGGAGACAACACACATTGTAAATTTTGATGAATAAGAAGGTATCCACATAGGGCTGGACAGTTCTTTACACTGAATGGCACTGGCAGTCCCTTCTACACCATACCGTTTTGCAGATTTCACTGAACAATTTGTAGCATAAAGCAGTTCACTTATATAATATGTAAAATGTGCATATTGTGCATTAATTGCAGGTTATATTTTTTTGTATGTTGCTGAAACTTTATTACTGACACCACAGAAGGAAATTTGCAAATAAGATTTTCACTATACTCCGTACATCTCTCTATTATGAAAAAAAAATCTTGCGACGAGACGTGATCTTCTGAAGAAATACACTTCAGAGAGGCAGAGACACTCTCACTTCTAGCAACACGGTCAAGTCACGTCATACTGACATCCATTGGAAGCATGTGAGCCGGTGACCTAGGCAAGGAAATTAATAATCAGCAGGAACAAGTGCAATTGAAAACCTTGCATGTCCAAACGGGGTCAGAAATAAAAGACAAAAAGAGTAAAAGGCACAGTAGAATTTCATAAAGACGTTCAAAAATGTTGGCACGATACACACGCAGAACAACTTCAAATATATGATAGTTCTAAAATTTGAAAGTGTCAAAAAATGAGAGCACAGACTGCATTCACGCAAACAAACGGAAATTATTACTAGGTGAAATAATGGAACAGCAAAAAGAGATTGAATATATGGACATAGGTGATATTTCGGAAGTATATAGATATTGTAAGGCTTTAAAGTTTAAGTCGGAGACTTGTAGATTGTCTAATTTGTGTTGCCATCAGGGAAAAGTAGTGCTGCTTCCCAATGAAGACGTGTTTCCACAAGAATTCAAAGATTTGTAGTTTGGTGAAAGTGATATCCACAAACACTACAGGCAAAATATACACGTCTACAATAATCTTTTCGCGTTAAAATCAATGCACTAAATGTTGATTTACACAATAATGGACCATACGCTGTGAGAATCTGTGTTGCCGCAACAATTACAGCTACGACTAGTTTAATTTAGAGAAAAAAAAAAATATATATATATATATTTGGTCAGGTGTATCTTTATGATCACAGAGAAGCGACGCAACATACAATAGAGTTAAACAGTGCGACATAATAGAAATTATGCAGCCAATAATGGATACAAATCCATACTTCCAAAAGTATTGCACTCTACACAACATTTATCAGCAAAACACGGACAAAAACATTTTTTTGGATTTCTATATGAATCTGAAAGATCAGTCACATTTATAATAAATGCACATGTGACAAATTGTTAGCCATAATAATTTCGAAAGACAGAGATATCAAAGACAGAGCAGATATTCGTGTATATATACAAAGCACGATTTATCATTTATGTCAAATACATCACCACATGCCGACCCTTTATTCTTTCCTTTGGTTTTCCCAGATGGCGAAACACGATGGTCATACAATATGAAACAAATGCATTCTGAAAAACAAATAACACCCACACAATATTTCGGGTCAAAACTGGCGATACCTTCCCATGTATTTAACCCACTTCTATCATCTCAACGTCTATCGCAACATTACATTATTAATGAGTATGTAAAAGTCGCAGCTAATCGTCTCTTCTTTATTAAATTGAATCAAGCTAAACTTAGAACAGAACATATGCAAGGTCTCATCGTTCTCGTTCAAAATTCAAATATCAATAGTTCAGACAAATTTAAAACAGGTAAAGCAGTAATATTACCATCATCATATCAAGGTAGTCCAAGAGCATTGCAACAGGTATATCATGATGCAATGGCAATATCCAGAACTATCGGTCGGCCAGATTTCTTTCTTATGATGATGTGCAATCCACAATGGCTAGAAATCAGCAGTTTCTTGAGAACAACGCCACCGGCTACATTGGCTCTGGATATTCCCACTTTCGTAAGTACAATGTTTTATCAGAAAGTCATATTTTTATTGAATGAACTCAAAACAGTGTTCGGGCAAAAAGGAGATCATGATATGCCATTCGTATTAAAATGTTTAGTTTCCCATGAGAATTGCTTTTGTAATTAAGAAATCACAAAGATAAACATATGAAAAAGTTGGTTTATGCGTAAGAGAAAGAAATTATATTCACTCACGGCCAGTTATACATTGCATTATCACGCTGTAACACCAAACAAGGAATCAAAATTCAATGCGATCTTGAAGAAAAGTTCATTCCAAATGTTTTTACTGGAGCTTTAAAATAAACACTGAACATAATGCATATGTAACAATTCCCATAAAAAAACAAAAAAAAAAAAAAAAAACTTTAAATTGTACTTCCAAAGAACCAAACCCAGGGATTGGCGAGCATAGCGAGAGTATGGAATAAAAGTTAAACGTGAACTCAACCATAGGAAGCAGATGTTTACATTGCATATAAAATATTTTCAAAAGGCCTTGCTATTAAATTGATGTTTTTCTCCTCTCTCTGTTCTTTTTAACAGCATTGGGGACTTCAATTGACCTTCACAATTTACATGTCAGTATGTGTCAGTAACTGTACATTAAAAATATTTTTTAAAAATCCTGTTCACTATGGGCAAAAAATTAGATTTTAACAAATGGTTATCTCCCAGCAAGTGTAGCCAATTTACCCATCTAATAACAAGATATACTGTACAATTCAAATATTTTACTGTTTCAACGTTCAGTATGTACACAAGGGATGAATTCTTGTGAGAATTAACTGCTGATTGGCTCTGCATTTCCATACTACTGTATTGTTCATGCACAATAAAAAGTATCAGTATATTTGGAAATGTGTTTAAAACAAATTAGTCTCTCAATAAAATATGATTTACACTGAATGCTGACTAGCAATAATGTGCACTAATATTCATGGTACTTGTGATTCCCATTACATACAGTATATAGTGTGCATTTTGCTACCCCTTCAGCAAGTGATTATAATAACAACCAATGACGATGCAAATACACTTGAGCATTCCTAGTTTTCATCCTCTTTCTCCGTATGTTTAGCATTTGTTTGCTCAGAGTTTGATGCGCTTGCTGCTTCCTGAGCAGCTCTTCTTTTCTCCACCCCAGTGGCCCGCTTCTTCTCTTCTTTCGTCTGCATCTTTTCACATTAAAGCTGATTAAATCAGTGTTTATGTAGCAATTAGTAAGTTTTCCTTAAATTTTTCACTTAAGCTGGCACTTAAGCCTTCAATCTGCCTCAACAATGATTGAAGATATGTAGAGGTAAGGAAAATGACAGTGAAGGTGGAAGGGAATGAGAATGGCGCATGTACGCATGTGCCACACAGCCGCCCTGCTGGCTGCTGCCGAGAGTTGATTGTACAATAAAATAAAAATGAGGAATAACCGTGGAGGTCAATCATCACCCCAAAAGTGGACTGTAGATGTCATGATGTATACGTGTACCAAAATTCAGGTCAATACATCAAACGGTTTGCGAGCTACAGGTGATTTAGAATCCTGGACAGACAAACAGATAGCCATGATAGCATATTACATAAGAAGATAGTAGAAGGTCTCATATGTATTTAGTGGTTAAGACAGACTTGTGACACTTGCTTCAATTATTTAAGTTTTAATTAATACGTCTTTTTGTGTGCCAAATGCCTCCAGAAGAAAGTACTATTACTGAAATCAGAGTGTAAAAAAAACCCTAACCCCAACAACAACCCTTTCAATTGTTATGAATTCAAACAACCTGTAGCAAATTACAAAATTTTAATGCAATAATATAAGTTTTGTAAGTAATGTAATTTGTTTGCCTAACTGCTTGATGTATGCAATACAGCAGTGTCAGAAGAATCACATTTGTAAGTGAACAATGTATGCAAACATGAAAAAATAGATGTTTCTTTTCATAAAAGAAACCTATGCTCACATTTGATCCAACAAAGTTTTGATTTGGTGACAACAAAGACCTAAAGATCAGTGGTAATTTTTAAGAAATGCTGATGAAGCGTGTGCTTAGTGATAGCACAGTTATATTTTTGTAGTCACTGTTCCAACAGTATATTAATATTTTGCCCACAGCTTGCACACCAAATAATAAACAGCCTGAAGAACAGTTATTCTTTCTTTCCAATTAGGAAAGAGAACGGAGGTTTTGAAAACACTGTTAAAACAATTGTTCTAAGTGCACAGGTATAAGATCATAAATAGAAGTTACAAATGCCAGGTTGACTCAGATATTAGGATGCAATAAGTGATTCATAGCACATACAGAATGCGATCAAGGCCAGCCAGTGGAAGGAAGAGGCCAAGTATGAAGTCTGCTGTCACAATTCATAATAACAATCTAACACAAAACCCATTGGCTTGACTTAAACAACTCCAGCTCAATTGAATTCAATTCCATCAATATTCACATTGCATGACAAACTGCATTGAAGAGGAGGCTCGGATATATACAGAAAATGTGCTCCCTCTACTGTAAATATTTAAAAATGAAATGTAAATGTGTTCCGTTTTCAGATTAGAGTTTTAATGACTCCTTCATAGAAACAAAAAATTCTAATATTTCAACAAACCACCTCTGTAAAGGGCATCAATAATTTGCCTCAAGGAAATTGTAAGCTGCAAAAAAAAACGAGCATACTATAAATACAATTAAACACTTAATGAAAAATGTATGCATGAATATTTCATGATATACCTTAAACTACATACAAGTGGGTGTATTATACTCACAAGTTCACTCCTAGAGGCATATGACAAAAAGAGCATCTATTTGATTAACAAGCATTTTTTTAAATTACTAGAGAAACCAACAGCAAATTACTGTTTTTTTGATATTACAAATGTCTGAGGCTTCAAACCATAGAGCTTATTAGCATAACATGTCTGCACAATACCTACCAAGTTGTCATCACATCTTATGATACAAATTAAAAATGAATATGTATAGGGTGATTAGGAAAGGACTGCCTGCCATTGAGAAATGCTCTTAAATCATACCCTCACATTTAAACTCAATCTTTAAATCTGTACTGTGAGCCAACATCACCAAACAGTGAGCCAACAATTTTGAATTACAGTTAAGAGTTGTAAGTAAAGGGCTTGTTTTAGAAAAAATCAGACATTTTCACCCTCAGAGGCAAAATGACATTAGTAACAATACAAGGTAGAGATGGGTTTTTCTGTTGAAGGGGAGGGCTGTGAAAAAAATCCTAACTCAATTACTATTTATAATAAAAAAGGACCAATGCTGTTAAAACTAAACCAAAGGCCCATTGTATTTTATTTTTTCAAAACATTAATTCAGTTCAGGGTCTCATACGGCTGTTTCAGATTCCAGTCCTGTGTAAGGCCTACTCATATATCTCTCTCTCTCTATTTTATTTATTTAAAAAATAAAAATATAAAAAATTATTAACTGCTGATGATGTGGATCATTTTGTCTCACAGACCTCATTTAAAAGATTCAGCATATTGGGACATGAAAGATTCCAAATAATGTTTTTACAGAGGTTCTGAAATAAAAGAACAATATTAAAATGAGCAATAAAAATGCATGTAAAAGCAGACAATAACTTTGAATAATATTAGCATTTACTCCCCTGGGTGGAATTGAAGAGACGCATAGTGTGGGGGAGGAACAATCTCCTCAGTCTGTCAGTGGAGCAGGACAGTGACAGTAGTCTGTCGCTGAAGCTGCTCCTCTGCCTGGAGAGGACACTGTTCAGTGGATGCAGTGAATTCTCCAAGATTGACAGGAGTTTGCTTAGTGCCCGTCGCTCTGCTGCAGATGTTAAACTGTCCAGCTTTATTCCTGCAATAGAGCCTGCCTTCCTAACAAGTTTGCCCAGGCGTGAGACATCCTTCTTTATGCTGCCTCCTTAACACACCACCGCATAGAAGAGGGCACTCACCACAACCGTCTGGTAGAACATCTGCAGCATCTTATTGCCGATGTTGAAGGACGCCAACCTTCTAAGGAAGTATAGTCAGATCTGACCTTTCTTACACAGAGCATCAGTATTGGCAGTCCAGTCCAATTTGTCATCCAGCTGCACTCCCAGGTATTTATAGGTCTGTACCCTCTGCACACAGTCACCTCTGATGATCACAGGGTCCATGAGGGGCCTGGGCCTCCTAAAATCCACCACCAGTTCCTTGGTCTTGCTGGTGTTCAGGTGTAAGTGGTTTGAGTCGCACCATTTAACAAAGTCTTTGATTAGCTTCCTGTACTCCTCCTCCTGCCCACTCCTGATGCAGCCCACAATAGCAGTGTCATCAGCGAACTTTTGCACATGGCAGGACTCCGAATCGTATTGGAAGTCTGATGTATATAGACTGAACAGGACTGGAGAAAGTACAGTCCCCTGCGGTGCTCCTGTGTTGCTGAGCACAATGTCAGACCTGCAGTTCCCAAGACGCACATACTGAGGTCTGTCTGTAAGATAGTCCACATCCATGCCACCAGGTGTGAATCTACTCCCATCTCAGTCAGCATGTCCCTAAGGAGCAGAGGTTGGATGGTGTTGAATGCGCTAGAGAAGTCCAAAAACAATTCCTACAGCACCACTGCCTCTGTCCAGGAGGGAGAGGGATCGCTGTAGCATATAGATGATGGCATCCTCCGCTCCCACCTTCTCCTGGTATGTGAACTGCAGAGGGTCAAAGGCATGGCGGACCTGTGGCCTCAGATGGTGAAGCAGCACCCGCTCCATGGTCTTCATCACATTTGACGTCAGAGCAACAGGCCGGAAGTCATTCAGCTCACTAGGACGTGATACCTTTGGGACTGGGGTGATACAAGATGTTTTCCAAAGCCTGGGACTCTCCCTGTTCCAGGCTCAGGTTGAAGATGCGCTGTAGAGGACTCCCCAGTTCCAACGCACAGGCCTTCAGCAGTCGTGGTGATACACCATCTGGACCCGCTGCTTTGCTGGCACGAAGTCTCCTCAGCTCTCTGCTCACCTGCCTTTGCTGTAATTGTGGGTGGGGATGTCTCTCCTATGCTGGTATCAGCAGAAGGATGGTTGGAGGATGCAGTACTCGAGGTGAGAGTGGGTTAGGGTGGTCAAACCTGTTAAAGAAGTTGTTCATCTGGTTTGCTCTCTCCACTTCTCTCTCGATGGTGGCACCCGCTCGAGCTGCAGCCAGTGATGATCTTCATCCCATTCCACACTTCCTTCATGCTGTTATTCTGCAACTTCTGCTCCAACTTTCTCCTGTACTGCTCTTCACGCCCTGAGCTGGACTCGGAGTTCCTTCTGCACGCTTGAGCTCATGCTGATCACCGCCTTTAAAAGCCCTTTTCTTCAGGTTCAAAAGGCCCTTGATGTCACTTGTAATCCATGGCTTGTTGTTAGCATAGCAGTATACTGTACTTACTGGAACTACAATATCCATACAGAAGTTGATGTAATCAGTTGTGCAGTCAACAGCCTCTTCAATGTTCTCGTTATGTGACCCCTGCAGTATATCCCAGTCTGTAGTTCCAAAGCAGTCTCTCAGAGCCTGCTCTGCCTCAGGGCACCACTTCCTGAATGAGCATGTGGTTTGTAGGTAGCGCCTCACTCTTGGTTTGTGTGTGAGGCTGAAGCAGAAACAGGTTATGATCTGCTTTCGAAAGCGCAAGCAGCGAGGAGGTGCTGTATGCGTCTTTAACGTTTGCATACAGTAGATCAATAGTCCTATTTCCCCAGGTGTTACAATCCACATACTGGGAGAAGGCAGGTAATATTTTGTCCAGCGTTACATGGTTAAAGTCTCCAGAGATTAGCACAGGCGCTTCAGGGTGCTGCGTTTGAAACTTGGCAACTGCGGAATGGATGATGTTACACGCTATCTCCGCATTTGCTCAAGGGGGGATGTAAACAATAACAACAATCACGTGTCCAAACTCTCTGGGCAAGTAATAGGGGCGCAAACTTACGGCCAACAGTTTGATGTCCCTGCAGCAAGTGGAGATTTTAACGTTTACATGTCCTGAGTTGCACCACTTTGTATTGACATGGAGAGAGACTTCCCCTCCTTTCTTCTTTCACCGGTACTTGCGTCTCTGGCCACTCTAACTGTGCTAAACCCATGTAGCTCCACGTTAGCATCTGGGATGGTAGCTGTTAGCCACGTTTCACTAAAACACAGCAAGCTGCATTCTCTGTAGGTTCTGACATTTTTCACCAGCACAGCCAGTTTGTCGATTTTACTTGGTAGTGAGTTCACATTTCCCAGGATCACAGAAGGCACCGATGGTTTATAGCACCATTTTCTTGCAAGCTGCTTGGCTTTGATCTTATCTTTTATCTTAGCGCCGGCTCAGCTGCCCCAATATCGTCTTCTTACCTCATCAGGTAAATAGGGAACCACACCGGCATGGGCATTTCTTCTCAGTGCTTAAAGTTGGCTACTTGAATAGGCGTAAAAATCCATGTCAAGTAGTAAAAAGTGAGCGATTCCACATAAAAGAAAGTGGTAGAAGTGATCAGTGAAATACAGAAAAAAGGTAAAATCATACATGGAGGTGCTGGAATGGCCAGATATAAGGGGGGAGAGAGAGAGAGAGAGAGAGCGCATGTGCCAAAGTACACACAAGGTCCTTTTCTGATTGACTTATATTGGATGTATTTTGGAGTTGCAGGAAGAAGCTGCAAAGGAAAATTCACATTCATGTGCCAACTCCATCCAACAAACAAATGTGGGGTATAACCCAAGTACCTTGGATCCAACAAAGATGTCTAGATTCTGCATTTACATAATCTGATTTATTAAGATGCTTACCATGTGTATAATAACATAAATCTATGGGCACAGAAGAAATGAACAGTATTAATAATATCCCTGGTTTTGACTATTGTAGGCATTTGTTGCTAGCTGCCAGTGGACATGTGCAAGTTTAAATAGGCTACTGTTTTGTACCAAGCTGTTTCCAAAAGGACTGTGGTCTGTGAAGCTAATTACTACATCAAATGACATTTATGGCAGATGCTTGCCAGTTGAAGGCTACTGCACAAGCAATTCAAAGTAGGCATCATCAAAACAAGATCTAAAATGGCCATGAGCAAACGTCATCATGAATAATATCGCCCTGCTCTGTCACAGGGGAAAACTGTGTGAGCATGTTAGGTTTCACTCAATCAAAGAAGGTTGGCTGGCCATTAAAATGTATAGGCAATATCATTGAACATGATGTATCTCATGGCTTATATTCTCAGTCTTGTTCAGGGATCAACAAAAACATTTAAAAGTGGATTGCCATTTTTAACATGCTTGAAAGTTTCCAGGGTTCAGCAATTGCAGGGTTCTCAAATGCTAGGGTGTTGTAACAAATTATATTTGGAAAAATTAAGATGCTATTTAAATTAGAAGTCAGTTTTCTTTACCTGCCACTTTACTGCATTTCAATCTCATGTCATTACTTAACATGTCAGTATTTCAGCTCTGTGCACTCCCATTCTTTGCCTCAATTGGTTTGTTTAAACCTGGACTATGAGGGTTCAGGTGGCACAATTAAGTTTATTGAGAAAATTGTTCATAAATGTTTTTACAGCCAACACTTCTGAATTAGCAGGTGAAGTTTAAAATGCAAGATGGTTATTTCAAAACACTTTAACGTAATACACCCTTCATTTACTTAAAATACACTGAATGATTCCATTCTGCTTGTCTATTTTATAATCTTGTCTTCATACAGTAATTTCCACCAGCAAATGAAAATGAAACACTTAAGCAAGCCTAAACTTCCAGAATTGGCATTAGTAAACAATCTCTAAGCCAACAAAATGAAAATGTTTTCTTATTTTTGGCATAAATACCCAGATAAACAACATAAGCAACATCATAATAATTTATTGTGACCTGTAAGTAATTGTCAGTAATTTAACTATTTTTAACAAAGTGCAATGGATAGGCAGCACTGCAGGGCAATGCTGATGCTTCACAAAATCAGGGAGTGTCACATCCTGGGTGTTTAGTGTGTGGAGTTTGCACGTGGTTTTCTCCCACAGTCCAAAACACAGGTCAGGCGAATTTGCGGTGCCCTGTCTAGGAATTGTTCCTGCCTTGCGCACAATGCTTGCTGGGGTAGGCTTCAGCCTCTGCAGGATCCTGCTTGGGACAAGTGAGTTTGGAGATGGAAGTAGTGTTACATATTTTAAAAATATACATCCATTTTTTTAAAATATTCAACAGCATTATTTGCCCCTTCATTGGGTTTCTAAAATACTGATCACTGTATCTTTTTTCCAAATAAAAAGAAATGATCATAAAATCCATTAAACACAAATAGTGTATTAAACATTGTAGTACTTTGAAGAAACAATCATTTCAGATCCACTTCTGAAAAACCAGTGCAACACTTAAGTAATTAACATTCTTAGCAACTGTTTGCCATAAAGTGGTTGCCAATTGCCTCAAAATGGTGGTTAATGTAAACCTGGTAACCATTAATGTTAAGAAGCCCTGTTCTTATTTGTACTTGAAATGTTAGGCTTATTTTAATAATAAAAATTTAAATGCTGCTCAGAAGTCTTTAAGACAATGGCCATAACCACTCACCTTTGCTTAAGGTTACGAGGAAAGCAGGCTTCACATGCCTTAATCCATCAATGAGATTCTCTAGAGATCATACATCCTAACTCAGCCTGTCTCTGAATGTCATCAAAATAACAGAGAGAGAGAGAGAGAGAGAGAGAGAGAGAGAGAGAGAGAGAGAGAGAGAGAAAAAATAAGGTCTACAGGTCACTGTGCACCTGCTGACTTGGTAGGATGCTTTTGGACTCCAAGACCTAAGCTGTCAAATGACAGTCTATGTTTCGTTGATCTGTCTGTCTTTCTTAACTGAGGAACTCTCAGCATAGTCATTATCTTCTTCAGGTGCCGTAAAGCATGTAGAAAAAGTATACAGGATGGAAGGTTAGGACTCAGAAGGATACAATTCAAAGTCCTAGGGGTTGAGCAAGTCAGCATTTGTGGTGCTTGAAAGTTTCCAGGGTTCAGCAACTGCTGAGTTCTCAGATGCTAGGGTGTTGTAACACTTTTTAGGACTTTAACTAGATGCTTCATTATACTGAAATCACAGGATTGTAAATACTAGTAACAAATAATGGTCAGAATTTTCTCAGACTGATATAGCACGATAATGAAAACAAAGAGCAAGAATATTATATATAAACATCTACACATGGAAGTGTCCGTCTGGCCCTGAAGTGAGAAGTGGAGTCGGGGTAAGGGCTCCACGTTCATGGAAACAGAAAACTCACTTAGCCGCTAATAAAAACTCACTTAGCCGCTAATAACACAAGCAAGGCCAGCACACCAGCAAAACGAAACCTCAGAAGAAATAAAAAGTCGCTTAGCTGCTAACATCAGCAAAACGGCATCCCTTTTACTTTTCCTCCCACTGCTAATACAGATGCAATGCGAGCATGTCGGCAAAATGAATCCTGCTAGGACAGGGGTCCTCAATCACGGTCCTGGAGAGCCGCAGTGGCTGCAGGTTTTTGCTCCAACCCAGTTGCTTAATAAAAAGCACTTATTGCTAAAGTAACACTTCTGCTTCACTTTAGTGATTTTGTCTTAAACAGCTATTTTAATTGCTCCTTATTATCAAAAACATGCAAATGACAAGAGAGAGCAGCATTTCTCCATTTAGCTTATTTACATTTACACCTGTGTGTATTTATCTGCACTATTGGGTTTAATTAAATACTTGGAAGAAAAATGAAGAGAAAAAAGTGAAGGACTGAGAATTATTCGTCCATTTTAGCTTTCAAATCATTTGCATGATAGAAAGGGAAAGAAAATCTAGGATATGAGAATCACCTGACATAGCAGAGTTAATTTAATTTCATAGCTTGTTAGTGCTTTATTGGCAAGAATTGCTTTCTAATTAAGCAACCAGGTCAGAAGAAAAACCTGCAGCCACTGCGGCTCTCCAGGACTGGGATTGAGGACCCCTGTCCTAGGAGAAAGATGCCCAGAGTAGTTCCTTTCAATTACCTAACATCTCTATATTTCAATTTTTTTCAGACGATTTCAATAGTTTCTAGGACCCCGGGCTTTATACAGCACAGGCTTACACAGCTAGTGTATAACAAGGAAAATCAAGAAAAACAATAAAGAGAATTATATATTGTATATTTATAATACATGACTGCAAATCTTACTGAATAAACAAACCACTGTGATATACTGAATATAGAATGAACTTCAATGCAACCTACATTATTGTACAGGCTATTATATTAGAACATTGGAACATACTAGACGAGAACAGGCCATTCAGCCCAACAAAGCTCGCCAGTCCTATCCACTTATTTCTTCAAAAAAAAAACCCCCATCAAGTCGAGTTTTGAAAGTCCCCAATGTTTTACCGTCTACCACACTACTTTGTAGCTTATTTCAAGTGTCGATCGTTTTTTGTGTAAAGAAAAACTTCCTAATGTTTGTGCGAAATTTACCCTTAATAAGTTTCCAACTGTGTTCCCATGTTCTTGATGAACTCATTTTAAAATAAGAGTCTCGATCCACCATACTAATTCCCTTTATAATTTTAAAAGCTTCAATCATGTCACCTCTTTGTCAGCTCTTTGCACTTCTGATTAGATGCTAAACTGAATCTCGTTGCCCTGTATTTATACATGTGTAATGACAATAAAGTGAATCTAATCTAATCTAATCTCTTAATCTTCTTTTTTTTTTTTTTTTTTAAACTGTATAGGCTCAGCTCTTTTAAACTTTCCTCATAATTCAATCCCTGTAGCCCTGGAATCAGCCTAGCTGCTCTTCTCTGGACCTTTTCTAGCGCTGCTATGCCCTTTATGTAGCCTGGAGACCAAAACTGCACACAGTACTCAAGATGAGGCCTCACCAGTGGATTATAAAGGTTGAGCATAACCTCCTTGGACATGTACTCCACACATCAAGGCGCTATATAAACTAACATTCTGTTGGCCTTCTTAAGGGCTTATGAACACTGTCAGGAAGTCGATAGCTTAGAGTCCACTGTGACTCCTAAATCCTTCTCATAAGGTGTACTCTCGATTTTCCGACCGCCTATTGTGAACTCAAACCTAACATTTTTACTTCCTTTTACTATATATATATATATATATATATATATATATATATATATATATATATATATAAAATTCACAAGACACCCATGGAAAGCACGCCGGAAGGGGTGAAGATTCACTAAGCCGCCGACAAGTAAGATGCATATGGCGCATCTTTTCATTCACTTACTGTTGTATTCTCACACCAACCCGTTTTAGACAACTGTGTCTTTCCAGAAGTGTTTAGCATTCAATAAATAATTATGCATGAGATTGAGCGTGTGTCAACCCGGCGCACAGAAGCATGGGTAAGTCGTTGAACCCGATTCGGGCTGCAAACCGTGGAATTCCCACTAAGTGGGACTCATACGCTCCCACTGGTTGCGTCCCTACCCTTTGTGAATACCCCCTCCCACCTCGCTACTACTGTGGTCGGGTGTCTTGGTGGATTATATATAGAAAGGCAGCCAACGACTCAAGTGACGAGTTGGAGGTGAGCACAGGAGCGGGCAGTACATACTAAATGAGAATTCAGCAGACTAGCATGACGGAGGGAGCTGAATGGACGTCCTTCTCCTCCCCTCCCGTTCCACACTCTGCGCCGTGCACCCCCATCCCTCCATCTGGCAAGAGAAGGCACAATTGCGGTCCGTCAGTTTTCAGTCACGGACGATTGTGTGTTGGTTCATTCCATGCATTGTTACAATGTTGCTTTTCTTGCTGATTTATTACATTACCGATTTTTCAAATGTTAATTTTCTCCCTGTGCTTAAAAATCATTAAAAAAACCAGCCTGATTATGCGGCGTATGGTACACCACGGGTTGACTAGTACTTTATATTTACTGACATTAAATTTCATCTGCCACAAATCTGCCCAAGCCTGTATGCTATCCCAGTCCTTCTGTAATGATATATAACGGATTCCAAATTATCTGCTAATCCACCTATCTTGGTATCATCTGCAAACTTAACCAACTTGTTACTTATATTCCTATTTAAATCAAGGAAAGTACAAGGTGAGCATGTTCTGTTTTGTGTAAATCTAAAAATGATAGAACACACACATTTCTAAACAAATAATGGCATAGGTCAGATAATCACTGTATGGACAAGTCCCACTTCTCACCCTGTCCTACCACCAGGGAAATATTGATTGCTCCATGTCCCATTTAACCCCTGAAAAACTCTTGCAAGTGAAATCAATACAGAAGCAGAAACAAAAAAGAAAAGGAGAAGAAACCGAATTAAAATCTTATTGGATGTGAATTTACATGAAAATGTTTATAGAAAGAGCCAAAGGTGGGACAAATGTTTCTTCCAGCAAAAGCAAAATGTATAAATTAATAAGCTTAAAACAAATAAAACCAGAATAAGAAATTGAAATGCAGAAAGCAATAATAATAAAAAAAACCCAAAACAAAGCAAAAAAAAAAAAAACAGAAGCACGGCCGCAATTACAACACAGAACAGGTCTGTCAACTGACATTCACTGTTAGATTTACTGTGAATGGCAAAAATGTAAGCATGATCATCTCTTACAAATGACAAGCCTTGTCAAATTAAAATAAAAAAATTTATGCATGCTGAAACGTACAATACTGCACTAAAAGTGTATTCTAAAAATTGTCCGCACTAATACTTTTTTTTGGATATTTTTAAAAAAAATGCCATCAATACAACTGGAATTAACATGATTTGAGAAGAGTCAGGTATGCCTAAATTCTACATTACGAAACATCTATTTGCCTAGTATGGCTTAAAACATCCTATAATGCTAAACTACCAAAATTGTAAAATATATATGAATATCACTTTTAATACAGAAGGGCAATCATACATTTTTGAACCTGAGCCAGGAATGGTTATTCATACTTTGCAAGAGCCCCAAGATTAGACTCCATACACTAAAATGTGCGAGTAAGTCATTTCCAGATTCTGAATTCAGAACCAAGTCAAAATGGAGACCAACAACTACTAAACCAAGGGTTATATTATCATTGAATGAACAATACACCATCAAAATATTTTTCACCTCTACTAAAACTTGTGCAGTGATCTGTCCCATTGTAAAGAAATGGGCTAAGATTCTGCTGCAGCAGGAAATCTCTACATGATAATGGTCTGGCAGGTCTTTGAGATTGATGACCGATGAAAATAATGTAATGGAAAATTCAAGAGTGATAATATATGAGATCACAGAGAAAGTAGGTATTTTTCAGAGGTTATCTGAATCTATTTTTCATTATCAGTTAAAAATGAGTAAGACATGAGCACACAGGGAGGCTATAATGTCAATTCATGGAAAGAATCATCACCACAATCAATGCTCCAAGAAGAATCTAGAGCTGATGAATTGAGTCTGGGAGATATTTAAGAAGTGTTTCATAACTGGGGTTGAAACTAGAATATAAAAGTCTAACCCAGAGTTCAAAAAACGGAAACAGTGGAAGCAGGGTAATTCTCCAACATCAGAGAAATTTATGGTCCGAGATGGTGTAAGTGAGTTCATGTGCCCGATCTTTTATGATGTTGAAGCTATAGCCCATACTGACTAAATGCTTCAAAAGACCCACATAACTGGTCAATATTACAGGTGTTTGCAGCAGTCAAGAAAAGTGGAAAGCATGCCATGAACCATTTTCTTTTGGCTTCACAATAATGCCCTTGCTTCACAAAGGGTACTCTGCAAAACTCTGCAGTAAAAATGATGCTACATCCACCCTATTCTCCAGACCTGGCCTAGTCAGATTACCAACTGTTCCACAATCTGAAGGTCAATGCTACAGGACATGCATTGCACATGTGAATTTGTCAAGTAAACTACAGAAGAGTTGTTGCATAAGCAAGATATATTTGTTATATTCCAGAAAGCATTTTATTATTGTTCACAAGAATAATGTTTGTTTGTATATTGTTTTATAAGTGAATGACCAATCACACAGCACACCAATTTCCTTTAAAAAGTGCAAGAGATACTCATTTTCAGTTTTATTTTGAATTACAATATCAATCTAGTAGCATTTGAATGCTAATAGAATACTCTTTTTAAACTGCAGGTTTTAAAACTGCCATTTTCTGTCCAGAGACATGGCCTGGCCATTTGCAAGACTTACTTCATTTTATACTTGTCAGCTTCCACAAGTGGCTTTCACACTGATGTGGTGTGCAATGCCAAGTTCTAAGCTGCTCAAGAAATCAATGAAGAGTGTCTAAGCTTACTCACAATGGCCTGGCTAGCTGCAGTAGCAATTATTAAGTATTGGTTTCAAAGAGGTAGAGTACCTTTAATGCTCATAGCTAGATATCATGAACCAAGGGTTTGTATGATTACCAACAAGTGACAACAACAATGGCCACACAACTGAGTTATTTGTGAAGCAGCACAGGAGCAAAGCATACTCAATAAAACAGACAATTTTGCAATATCATCTATTTTAAAGGGCTTCCGCTCATGCACTGCCATGAAAGAGAGACTGATATTACAAAAAAAAAGCTTTTTCTTCTTAGTGGGTGATACAATAATGCATCTTTTGAAGCATCTTTCTGGAGTCTAGTAAAAAAAAAAAATACAAGTCTCCAGAAATATTCTGACAGCAACAAAAAATGGCACATCTAGTTTTCAATCAATTGAATAATTTTTTTTTTACCCCCCCAGACTGTTGCTCTCCTATGCTAGTTGTGAATGACGCTTTCAAGCAGTGCCTCGTGTTCTGCAGGAAATGAGTTATGTCACACTGCATTACATTTTGATCCATGGAAGCCATCTTTAGAGGACTATAAAAACCTTGTCAAATTAAAGCCTTGGTTGTATACACAGTGGTATAATTTGACAAAATGCAATGCTTTGTGTAACTAAAAACAAATGAACAAAGGTAAATGATTTTGCATCAGCTTAATTTTATGATTTAATTTTACTGAAAAAGTATAAATCAAAAGATTACAGTAGAAGATGCAATTATCTTTCTACTCAACAAGGATTACTCCCACTTCAACAAAGCAGGCAGCACTGTGAGGATTATGTTTTTTTTGTTTTGTTTTTTTAAATTTTCCAGTGCCTTCAATAACATCCAGCCATCCCTGTTAAGGGGTACATTTAGAAATACGCAGGTGGGATGAGTCTGTGGTCTCCTGGATAATGGACTATCTGTCTGGCAGACCACAGTTTGTGAGGCTGAAGGATTGTTTCTTGCTGTGACATGAGCAAAATTGCAGCACAAAATGAAAGTCATCTCATTTTCTGTTCACTCTGTACACCTTGAACTATAAATGCAACACCAGCTTATGTCACCTGCAAAAATTCTCAGACATTTTTTGCACTAACGATATGTATTGATAAAAGGGATGAGAGACTAATCGGAGTCAGATGGATAACCTCATTTCTTGGTGCAAACAGAATAGACTTCAACTAACATCAGCAAAATAAAGGAAGTAATTATTGAATTTTGCTGCAAATTTTAATGATCTCTCTCTTGTGCCCTTTCTCAGAGTTCCTAGTGCAAGATCAATCTGTAACGGAGTATAGCCCTCCGATTTTGAAAGGTTAATGTCCAAACCCAAATGCTGGAACATTGCAAATCTGTGACAGGAGCATTGTTGGAACATACAAGCTATCACATGTGATCAACAAGCTGCTGAATATTTCAGGTCATTTTCTCAGTGGTGGCAAAGCCTGTCAATTGAAAAGTGTTACTGGCAAGTGAACATTTTTTTTCCTCCCCCGAGTTTTACATTTAATGAAATAATTCAGCACTACAAAAGCATTTGCTAGATCTTGCAGGCTGACACTAATGTAGTAAACAATCTAATGTTACTGTGCTTGCTCATCTTTTCAATCCTAAGATTAGTTTTGCCTGAAAACAAAGGATCACTTTTTATATGCGTTTTCTTGATATTCTCTGTATACAGCAGTCATCGCTGCTTTGTGTAATATACTTTGTATTTAATTAATTGGCTGAAAAAGTTCCTCCATTATATTAAATGTTATTTTCCATTTATTGGAATAATAATGCTGCTTGTAATTATGATTCCTTTCACTTGTAACTTGTAATGAAGCAGTAGTGGAACAGTTCACCTTGTGTTCTCCTCCCCTAACTGTAACAAAGTAGGCATTATTACATTATTCATATTGCAGTAAGTAATGAGATGATATGACTAACTTATGGCATTCCTGCCCACACTGCCAAAAACTGCTTTACAGCTAACGTTGTCATTTTTCTTACTCGCTTTACAGACTTGCTGCAAATTTTTGCTATATTCCTCATTAGTAGAAAGCCTGGTTGATATCTGACGCATATGTGCAGTGAGGACAGTATGACAAAAACAGTTTAGAATTGGTGACTGTGCACAGTGGTGAATTTCAAAGAGAGGGCGGTTACATGAGTGAACGAAAGATAAATATTATGCTGAATATGACGCAACAGGTCATCAAAGAACATGAGACATGCTGAAATATTTGCAGTGCATATGTTCATCATGTCAGTCACTCATTCACAAGAATAGTGTACTCGCCTTCCCTTCACCACTTTTACTTAATGGGTCTCTCATGCCACCTTACCTTTTCTCTCTCTCCCCCCCTCCCAAGAACTATAAACACACTCAATCAGTCCATCAAGTTCACCTTGTAAAACTGTCTTTACTTATAAGTATAAGTACAACATCAGCCACTGTATAAAGTGAGTATTTACATATGGTGACGATATCATTTTTAAGATGAAATGCAGCAAAATAAAACAACTTAATTTAAATAATCTATATTGTTAATAAATAAACTTAAATTTTAGCTATTCAGAGAGCTGTAATGGATTCTGTGTCCTGTCGGAGGAAGAGAAGGCCAGGTTAAGAAGCATGTAATAGTCACACACGTAGAGCACATAGAAGATCAAATACAAAACAAAGCATTTAATGTGCTACTTTAGTTACAATGGGATTTGAGAAAATAGTAAATTAAACGATTTTAAGATGAAGTTTATGATGTTCTACTTTAATGACAAAATAAACTACGTGATTAAAGTGGAAATTTCAAGATTAAAGTTGACATTTCGTGCATTTTTCCCCACTGTGTGCCTATTTTTTTTCTCTGTACCCTAATAAGCTTTCATATGACACTCAGAAGGTGGGCTATGACTCGCCTTTTCACGGCAACTGTGATATTTAACAACTTTTTTTATTTCGGGCACTGTGTGACTTTGTGAACTTGAGCTTTCGACTTTCTCCGACACTCTGTCACTCGATCAACTTCCTTTTGCTTTATATACCACCACTGTTTAAACCAACACATAGTACCTTTTTCCTTGCCTCCACTTGGTATTGTCTGAAATTCTTCTATTTCCTCCTGTGCTTTTCCCATTGATTTTCACAGAACACTGAGCTTAAAGGCTATTTATATTGATTTGCATATTCAAAGAGGCGTAATTCTTGGAGGAGACGAGGCGTGACAGCAGGCACATGTATGTGCGTTACTTTTTATGCTGGCTGGGATTTATTTAGCGGAAGAACGTGGAAGTTGCCGTTCGCACAGATTTATGCATCTGGATTTTTTTGTGCGTAAGCACATTTCCGCTTTTGTCCGCACACCATGTTAAGAGTGTGAATTCTACGCACGGTGTTATGCATGAGGCCCCAGATCTGTATTGCAAATGATTTCAGCAGTGTGGTCTTCAAGGCTGAAATTTGGCAGGCTCATTCCTTACAGCTTACTTAAAAAAGTTAAGCAGGTTTCATTTCGAAATTCTATGCGTAACTGTCATAACTGAATCCTACTTACATACATATATACGTCCATAGCCTGCAGCTCGGTCGCCGTGTGAGGCGGAGTTGCGTCCCCCATCACCACACCTTCCTCATAGTTGGCTGCCTGCCTATATTGCGTCCCCTATCCCCACACCTCCCACGTAACTGACTGCCTGCCCATATAAGGCCGTCCATCAGCAGCAATCCAAGCTTTGAGAAAACAGTAAAAAGGGGGCGTCAGACGTCGTGCTACATTTTCTGATGCAGTCAGACTGAAACAACTTAGTGACGCCGCCGCCAAATACTCGCAGAAAAAATCCAAAAGTTAATAGACACGCTGCCGCTAAATACTCGCAGGCAAATCCACAACTTCATGGAGATGCTGTCGCTAAATATTCGCAGGCAATTCCACAAGTTCATAGACATGCTGCCGCTAAATATTTGCAGGCAAATCCACAAGTTAATACTAGGAATGCCTGTTAAACATCTTACATTCACGAGTAGCAATTTGGGTGGTGAGATGTCTATCGAGGTGATCACCATCGATCAAAAAACTTACCGAGTGGTTTCCATGCCCGGAGATGCCGCCTGCCTTTTCCAATCTCTGTGTTACATATTGCACAGACATATCAGCCTCAATCTTGATATCCAGAGGAACATTGTGTCTTATGTATTGAATGACTGGGACAGGTTCAAGGTGTGGACTGATGACGGTACAGGAGATAATTATACTACACAGGAGCACTGTAACAGTGAAATGCTTAAGCCCTTCACCTATGCTTCTACATGTGAGTTGATGGCTGCCGCTGAATTGTTCGGTTGTCGCTTTCAACTGTACCGAAATGGGCAAATATTTTACACCTTTGGAGAATCGCCAATGCCTCTTAAACATTTTAGATTCACACGTGACGATTTGAGCAGTGGACACTTTGACATTTATGAATGTTTCAACTCTCAAAAGCTGGACGCGAAGTTATCGATGAAGCCGGTTGTATGCTTACAACGCTTAACAGATGCCGAATGTCACTTCAACACAAGTCCTGAAAATACTAACGTAACTGAAACAAACCATGAAACTCAAACGGATTATGACAGCAGCAATCCAAGCTGTGAGAAAACAGTAAAAAGGAGGCGTGTCAGACGTTATGCTACATTTTCTGATGCAGCTAGACAAAAACAACTTTGTGACACAGCCGCCAAATAATCGCAGAAAAATCCACAAGTTCATAGACACGCTGCCGCCAAATATTTGCAGGCAAATCCACAAGTTAATACCGGGAATGCCTGTTAAACATCTTAGATTCATGAGTACCGATTTGGGTAGTGAACACTTCGATGAATGAAACCTGTTATCTTTACAATGGTTCACAGACACGGAATGTAACTTGAACATAACACATCCTTCGCATATGAACCTGATTGAAAGAAATAATGAGAATCAAATCCTTGATGACAGCAACACTCATAGCAGTCACAAAACAATTACATTGACAATCATGTTACGTTATTTTTAAAATGTTTCCTTTTCTTTTTCATAACTTCTTTAACACACTACTTCTCCACTGCGAAGCGTGGGTATTTTGCTAGTCTTGTCATAAATGCCCTTCATAAATGAAAATTTGGTGCCAGTGATGAACTGGAGCTATTTAGGCACCTTTTGCAGGTAAATGTGGCCAAACATTGATCAGTTTTCATACATGTCCTTGATGTAACTAGCTAATATGTTTATCACCAAAGTTAAGAAACTGGGTTTTTACTGTTAAGATGTGAGCTGTTAACACTCCTTGTGGTGTTGTTTGCAATTCAGATATAGTTAGTAATGAAACTCTTGCCCCAAAACATGCTGAGATGCTGACAACATCAATCGATGTTTTAAGTTGTTTTGGTTTGGAAACCTTTGTAAAACTAAACACAAAAAGGCATTACACAGTTTAGTTCTGCTCAACAACAGACTAACACAAACATCAATTTTACCACCTTTTTCAGACTAGATATTTTATTTTTACCTTTCATGCAAGCTTTGAATGCACATATTTTTTTGTTGTTAGTGATAGTGTTTTATAGGCTAATAGGGTCATTATTATTACCAGTACAGTGCACAGTTTTAATTTCCTTCTTAGCTTGAACCGAGAGTCATAGTGTCTGTGAATGACCACCAATCTACGGCTGGCTGACTCCTTCCAAAATAATTTTCCAACCTTCCCTGCGGGTCAGTCTTAAGTTATTCCTGAGACCACTTCTAAATTGTCTGTCAAACAATTTACATTCAATCAGATAACTTTAAAGTTATTCTCTGATGTAATTCATTTTATTACCAAGTTACATCTTACCATTTCAAATTAGAAGTTAAATGTCTAATGTAATTGTTATCATAACAGCTAGAAATATCCCACACAGTGGATTTTATGAGATCCAAAAAACAGAATTAAACTATACATCCTACATATTCACCCAATAAATATAATCTACTTCAAGGCAGAACTGGTTCACCAGTCCAGATTTTTAGGTTGACATCATACTTCGGGAACTGCTTGTTGGTGCGGACATGCTTACTTGGCAATAACCCTAGTCACCCAACAGTTCTGGTGCAAAATTAGATTCATAGGGCAAATGCAGGGCAGGATTTTTTTTTTTTTGGGTGCATTACCTTCCTGTTTTGGATAACAAAAGGATTTTCATCAGAATTATTTAAAATAGTTCAGTGTATACAGTAGGTTACATAGTTTACTTGTAAAAGTGACAATCCCACACTGTATCTTTTCTCAACAGTGCTTGTGCAACATTTATATTAGTAATCAAAACGTAAGATATTGAGTTAATAAGGATTGGAGGAGAATTCTTAAAATGAGTGGAAATTGCCTTGCGGATGTTCATAGTCGTAGCTAGCAGCCCTGCTACGCAAGTTGACCCCGAGACATTGAGAGGATTTAACAGATTTGGTCATGGATGGATTAAGGTTTACTTCACAGCACCGTATAGAAATTTTACTGAAATAGCAATGTGGAGGGACAAGGTGGCAGTAGTGTTCTTTACTTTTTTCATATCTCTCACAAGTATGCAACAAAAACTCCAACAAACGGTGATGGCACGCATATGTTTTCCTAACTGGACCATTTTTACCTAGACTTAAAAAAAATTATTTTTACTCTTCAGACAACACGCAGCTTTGCTCACTCTTGTCAGTCTCTCGAGTACGAGTGATTCGGCCCCTCTAATACTTCACATACTAGAACTATAACTCAAACAAAGGCTGCGCCTCCGTTAAGAGCGCTAAGGTCCCACTGACTCATCACTCTAGTCCCAGGTTTTACAGGCCACTGCTAAAATGCTACTTACCTAACACAAGCACCATCTGCCCGCACAAACAGTAGTACACATGAAGGGGCTTCTCCCCGTCGTCGTACTCCTCTCGATCTCGAGTGTCAGAGCAAACGACGCTGCGCGATACCACTTTCGGCATTTTGTATAGAGAACGTAACTAATTACACTCCTCCAGGCTCACCGGATTTTCTTTCTTCCTCGTCGCATAAAGTGACGTCATGAAAAAGCGTCACAGTCCAACTAACTTAGATCAGTCATTCCGTCTGGACATATTGAGGACTTACTGAGACTTGCGTACGATGCTAAAGAGTGTCCATAATTAATTAATCAGCTTTAGATTTGAAGGTAAATCGTTTTCCTATATCGAACAATTTTCATATTTCCATTAGTAAACATAAATGAATTCCCTTAAAGTAATCAGCAGTAACTTAGTTTCGTTTTAATACCTTAACAAGTCATTTGATTTTGAACTGCATTAAGGCACATGGTTAAAATAAACATAAAAAAACACCTTTAGACCCTTCAATAAACATTTAATATTATTTTATTATTATATATATGTTACATGTTAATTAGCACTTTTGACGATATTGACCCTGGACATACTGTATATTGTATCATCAACTCGGCGGTGTTTGAGACGGAGGAACGGAATTAGCCCATTGCACTGATTTCTGGTTAAGTGACCCTTAAAAGGATTGCTGGCATATTCAGCAACCACTTTTACCAAGTTACTCAGGTCTAGGGATTTCCAGCTTTCCTAAGCCAAAAACAAAGGAACAACCTAAGACAACAACAAAGGAGGGAGGATTGATGCTTAGAATGGGAGTTTGAAGGGGGCGTTGCAAAGCAGCCTCCCTTGGCACTGCTGACAACTATCCCCTTGGAGTTTTGGCGCGGTGTAAAATACAAAACAATTAAAGTTTCATTACACAGTGTTTCATTTTAAGATAGAAGGAACGGTTGGCAACCCTTCTCAGGTCTTCAGTGGCAATACGTGCTACCGGCTGCTTTGTCCCTTTATCTGCTCACACACATCCCCAGGGGTTAGAGGCAACAAGAATGCCACACTATCACCTGGCTCCAGGGTCCTCCTCCAAGGTTCACCAGCAACCATGCATTGGGCCGATGAGCTTCAGCAGCCGCGAGATGTGTTCAAAGTATTTTCTAAGTGCTGTGTCTGCAACCCCAATCCCCCCATTCCTCTACTCTTGTGACAACTTTATGGCCATCCTCTCCAGGTATTTTCAATCCCTCAGGGAGGTCTCGACCACCTGACGAGCATGTACCATACAGGTCCGAACCCTGGTCTCATTACATTGCCCCCTTCTTTTATGTCCTCATCCCAAGGCTAGCACAAATTCCATCCACCCTGAGATTCAAGGAGTGCAAGGCGCTCTGCTCAGCCCTGCTAAACCTCTGTCTCGGAGTCTGTCCAATTCCCAAATTTAATTGCCACCAGTATATTGACCTGGGGAGTGTGAGAGATGAAGGATTGGAATTAACCTCTTTATGCTGATTGTTGGTGAGTGTCCCTAATAAGACCATTGGCGTCTTCAGCATTGTTTTCATGTTGCTGCTTAGGTCTTCAGCGGTGATATGATCCCGGCTGCTTTCTTTCTTTGTCCACTCATACACACCACCCAGCTCCACCTCACCCCGCTCACTCAGGGTCAGAGGCAGCCTGTGTACCACACTATTCCCCAGCTTTGCAAGCCAGCACAAAGCCAGGGTCCACATCTGCTTGCTGCTCGCATGGCTGCATAATAGCGACTTCTCCAAGTATTCCTTTTGCCTCGGACAGGTTTTGGACAAATGAGGAGCATGTTCCTGGGGTTGATACAAAGTATATATATATATATATATATATATATATATATATATATATATATATATATATATATATATATATATGTGGACCACCAGGTGGCATACAGCCACCCTAACCCCAACACAGACAGGCAGGACACGAGTTCCATTCCTGGGCACATGATTATTTACAACTGGAGAGGACTTTTCTCTGCTCCCCACAGTACAGTACATAAAGCACAGCTCTCTTCTTTCTTTTCCTCTCTTTGTCCTTCCCTTCCACTCCTCCAGGCAAGCTTCATACACTTCCTCCCGACTCTGGCTCCCTGAATGGAGTGAGGTGGCTCCTTTTGTTCAGCTCATGGGAGTGCTCCAGGTTTGGTGAAAGTCCACTATAGGGCTCTGCAGCTCCCCCGACAGCCCCCACATCACTCAGCAGTGCTGCACCAAACTCCAAGTCCCAGCGTGCCCTGTGGGAATCTGTGGTGCAACACCCACCCACGAGGGCTGCCCTCTAGCATCCAAGGGGGAGGTAGTTTATGTACATGAAGGGTTTTAGGAGGAACACCTGTAAAACCAAATCAGTTTTTTTTCTTTTCATATAATCCTTTTGATTACTAAATCCCTTGTTATCATATTAACAAAATCTTTTCTATTCTACACAGATAAAAATTTTGTCTTCCTTGTGTTACTGATTTCACACTTTAATCTTTGGCAGAACATGCTGCACAGAGGTAGAATTTGAAATTAGGGAGCAGGTGGTTGTCACACAGAGGCAGGTCTGGAGTGCAGGCTAGATGTGACACATTTTCAGATACACAGTTTCTTACATCAGCCTTTCCAGACAATGAAGTGTGAGCAGAGTGATTTTTGTGCAGCAGAAGTGGGATGGTCACCAGCTTTCTTCATTGCTTCTCCATGATTGACCACAAGAGTATACACTCTGGTTTGTTGTGTCTCATGTCAAGGAAGGGGCAACCCTACTATCTGGACAGAGGAAGCTGCAATCCGGGAAAAATGCTGCCACCTGAGTGCATAACTCTGAATGCTTGGGCTTTGTGGTACAGTGCCCAATAACTGGCATGTTGTGAACCTTCAGACAAAAACATGAGTTACTAGTAGCTACCGTATATGCTATGTGATCAAGAAAAAAGAAGCAAAGGATGTAAAAAGGTTTTTGGTGTACCAGCTGGTAACCCCTGTTTAATGAAGGGAACAAAAAATGAAAAAATAAATAACACACGAGGGTGCAAAACAGGTTGCCATTCATTCAGATAAACAGAAAGGTGAGGGATTAGTCCCTCCACCTTTCTGGATGATCCTCAAGTGAATGTCCACTTCCAATGGCTCTGAGTTTTTTATGGTGCTAACCAGAACTGCAGTTAGAAATAAGAGTTAGTGGAGTATTACCTTTTTGAAACTTCATTGATGTACAATATATATATATATGTGTGTGCGTGTGTGTGTTTGGCTTGCGCCCTGTGCTAGGTGGTTTAGGCTGTAGCACTCCCCGCAACCCTGTTCAGGACTAAGTGGGTTAGAAAATTAAATGAAAAAATGAAAACTAGAGCAAATTGACACTTTGAATCCTACCTGGCAGGGACAAAATTCTTTGTTAGTTGTGGTAATTACAACTCAAAGACACATGATATCTGATATGGTGTTCCACAAGGCTCTATCCTGGGTCTGCTGCTCTTCTCAATCTACATGCTTCCGTTAGGTCAGATTATCTCAGGGCACAACGTGAGCTACCACAGCTATGCTGATGACACACAGCTGTATTTATCAATACCACCTGATGACCTCGACTCTCTTGATTCACTAACACAATGTCTTACTTGTATTTCTGAATGGATGAATAGTAACTTTCTCAAGTTAAATGAAGAAAAAACTGAAATCTTAGTGATTGGCAATAATGGATACAATGAGGCTATTAGAAATAAACTGGATACATTAGGATTAAAAGTCAATACGGAGGTAAAAAGCTTAGGGGTAATTGTTGACTGTAATCTGAATTTTAAATTGCATATTAATCAGATCACTAGGACAGCCTTTATTCACTTAAGAAACATAAGTAAAGTTAGACCTCTTATATCATTGAAAGATGCTGAGAAATTAGTTCACACGTTTGTTTTCAGTCGACTAGATTACTGTAATGCACTCTTCTCAGGACTACCCAAAAAATACATAAATTGTTTGCAACTAGTGCAGAATGCAGCTGCTAGAATACTAACTAGGAAAAGCAAATCCAAGCACATTTCTCCAGTTTTGATGTCACTACACTGGTTACCTATGTCATTCAGGATTGACTTTAAAATTCTGCTTATGGTTTATAAAGCCTTAAGGTATCTCGTTCCATCTTATATATTGGAATGTCTAACACCTTATATTCCAAATCTTAACCTCAGATCCTCAAATGAGTATCTCCTTAGAATTCCAAGAACAAAACTTAAAAGTGGTGAGGCGGCCTTCAGCTGTTATGCACCTAAAATCTGGAATAGCCTGCTAATAGGAATTCACCAGGCTAATACAGTGGAGCACTATGCTATGTATAAACCCTAAACTTGCCATAAAGCCACGCACATTTTCATGCTAGCTCAAACCCTGGCGTACACTCGGTTTTACAAACTGGCGGCACCCAGCGTCAAATCAGTGCTTTTGTGGTTTCCCTTTCTTTTTTAGATGCATATCCCTGACACGGCTTTATAAATACTCTGAAATTAACCGCATATTGTTTATTAGTTTAAGGCATCTGATTGTAATTAACCTGTAACAGTATAATGCTCCACAGAATGGCCAAACTATTGCCATAGCTGCTTTAGCGTTGTTCCTCTCACTGCACCTTCTTCTTCTTTCAGCTGCTCACATTAGGGGTTGTCGCGGCGGATCATCTTTTTCCATATTACTCTCACTACACCACTCAGAGTATTTATATCACTGTACAGTATCTGAGTTTGGAATCACAACTCTACAGCAGCCAATTGGAAAGAGAATTATCGGGATACAGCATCAAGTACACGCTGCCTCAGCCATACTGTCTATTGAACCGTTCTCATATGGCAAATGCTTCAGAGCCTTTCCTGTACGGACCTCGCAGTTCAGAAACAGTTTCATCCCAAGAGCTATAAATGCACTGAATCAGTCCATCAAGTTCTCCTTGTAGAACTGTTTGTAATTTAGTACAATTACCTCACTGTAAACTTGCGATACAGTTATAATATTGCACAACCTGAGTCACTTTATAAAGCGCGTATTTACATATGATGGCTGTATCATTTTTAAGATGAAATGCAGCAAAATATGTTTATTACATTATACAGATAAAATGTTAACATCATTTAAATAACTATATTGTTAGTAATTAAACATGTGAGGACAGTGTTGCAGCACTAGCTATAGTTCAGGGATTGTTCCTGCCTTACGCTGTATTCTTGCTGGGGCTGGCGTGACACTGGAAGGATAGATCGATGGATAATTAAACATGTACTATGAAGATATTTCAATGTTCCTTAAAAATTTTGAAGAATCGGCGTTCTAAGCTTACAGATGGCTTAACATCTATTACAGAGCTGATTGTGTGGCAGTTGGTTACTTGGAGAAGGAAAAGTAAGGACAGGAATTGGGGGTTAGTATGTTTGAAAGAGACAGTACTGCTGCAATAAATTATTTAATCAAAGGTTGCACACGGTACAGCAAGCATCTTGCGGGAGGCAGGAAAAATCTCTAGACAGGGCGCCAGCTCATCACTATCACTGCACCATTGTGTTCCCATGTTTAATAACGTGCTTTAACTCCTATCATCATGAAAATGATGTCAAGTATACATCTCTGTATTTTAATTATTCAGAGAGCTGTAATATCACGAATGTAATGGATTCTGTGTCCAGTCGGAGGAAGAGAAAGCCCGTTTAAGAAGCTCGTACTGATTCACACACATAGAGCACATAGAAGAACAAATACAAAACAAAGCATTTAATGTGCTATTTTAGTTACAATGGTATTTGAGAAACTACTAAATGAAACGATTTTAAGATAAAGTTTATGATCCATCCATTATCCAACCCACTACAGCATATCCTAACTACAGGGTCACGGGGGTCTGCTGGAGCTAATGCCTGCCAACACATGGCGCAAGGCAGGAAACAAACCCCAGGCAGGACGCCAGCCCACCGCAGTGAAGTTTATGATGTTCTACTTTAATGACAAAATAAACTATGTGATTAAAGTGGAAATTTTGAAATTAAAGTTGACATTTTGAGCTTTTTTCCCCACTGTGTGCCCATTTTTTTTTCTTTTCTCTGTACCCTAATAAGCTTTCATATGAAACTCAGATGGTGGGCTATGACTCACCTTTTCATGACGACTTTGATATCTGACAACTTTTTATTTAAATTTCTAGCATTGTGCGACTTTGCAAACTTGAGCTTTTGACTTTCTCCGACACTCTATGTCACTCAATCAACTTCCTTTTGTTGCTTATACCACTGTTTAAACCAACAAATAGTACGTTTTTCCTTGCCTCCACTTGGTATTCGCTGAAATTCTTCTATTTCCCCCCGTGCTTTTGCCATTGCCTTTTCACAGAACGTTGCACTTAAGGGCTATTTATATTGATTTGCATATTAAAAGACGTGTAATTCTGGGAGGAGTTTGGGTGGGGCAGCAGGCGCGTCCACGTGCGTTACTTTTCACGCTGACCGGGATTTATGAAAGAACGTGGAAGTTGGTGAACGCCCAGATTTATGCATTTGGATTTTTTGTGTGTACGAACATTTCCGATTTTGTGCTTACGCCATGTTATAGTGTGAATTCTACACACAGCGTTATGCATGAGGCCCCAGGTCTTTGTGGTGAGACACATCATATTAAAGTACTAAACAGTGAGCAGCATTTCCAGTTAACCTTTTCAGGCTAGTGTTGCAGGTCACTCTCATGTTAATTTTACACTTACTAACTAGCTTGTTCATATGTTAGAATCAGTGTTACAGTCCAGGGTCATTCAGCAAGCACCAGAGACAAGACCTACTAAGTGAACACGTTTACAATTTAGTCTTTCATTCAGTATAAAACCAGTGTTTTCCAACCTTTTTTCTGTAGTGGCACACTTTCCGAAACCAAAAACATCCCATGGTACACCATTATTTTATTAGCCACAAACACATTATATCTCATACACATGCTCAACTATCTGAAGGGGCAAGACTACCAGAGAAACCAGTTAAAAAAGCAGCTTCAATATCAGCATTCATAGATACGGCACTTAGTGAGCAATTGGGAGTAATCTCATAGTTGCTTTGTCCCTTTGCCCGCTTCTCTCTGCTTCACTGGCAACTCATATTCCCACTATCCACCAGCCCTGTGAGACTCGCTGGCCACCACACAGTCAGACAGATGGACTGTAGCCAGGAGATACATTCAAAGTGCTCTAGCATGGCAATCGTGAAGCTGCTTTTATTTCAGCTTCTCCTAGTAGTCCTATCCTCCTTAGACAGGCCTCAACCACCTGTGGAGCTTGTCCCTCTCAGGTTCAGACCCAAGTGCATCACACTGTTATTTCAATGGCACACCTGGGTATTTCTCACAGCATGCCACTGTTGAAAAACACTGGTTTAAAATAAATGCCCACTTTCTTAAAGAGAGAAGCAAAGAGGGGACACTGAACCATGTCTTAGGCCAGTCCTTCAGGAGAGCAGTTTAACAGCCCAGTAGGGCAGAGTATCATATCTAAATGCTATGAGGTTTCTTTAAATATTATTTATCAGAGAACAAATAGTTGGAGGAGGAGGTCAAGAACAAATAAGTTGGCATAAAACAGGCAGTTTCAAAAAGAAGCTGGGATGACGTTTTGTTGCACAGCTATTGTGTTGTATCACTAAAGCAGCAAGCCTTCTTTAGTGCTCATACAGTGTTTTTCAAAAGCATTTTCATAAAAGATCTTTGAGGTTGCTATAGAACAAACATATTTTAGTTAACAGTGCCATTTATGTTACTCTGAGGTTGTAAACATTTACACTTTGTACAATGCTCTTAATTGATTTTAAGTATAATAGAGATCACCTTGGAAGTTACATTCATTCATCTGAACAAAATAAGGGTTTCTGCAAATGAGTGGAGAAATTCAGTTCGTCAAGAGAGTATTTTTTTAAACTTAAAGGTTAAGACTTCCCAGTCTACAGTATGAAAAGACTGAGCCTTTTGATGAGTTGTGCTGAAAGTTTCCGGGTTTGTCTGAGGCTAAATAGAAAGAGGGCATGTTTGCCAGGCCTCATATTAGAGCATTGATTTTGATTCAGAATCTGATGGTGTGCTTAATGACCTGGAACGAGATGCTAATGGATCATTCCAATGTGCCATTTCAAAGTCTTTAGGTGACAAAAAGGTTCTAAATGATAACAAAATAGTAAAAAAGTATATTGGTTAAGTTTAAGGAATTCGGTCACAACATGAGTCTCAATGTTCACATTTTGGATTCACATTTGATATCTCTTGCCTCAGAAGGAATGACTCGCCATAAAAAACTACAGCTTGGTGCCAAAAACATTGGTGCATCCATATAAAGTGATGCTACCACCTCTTCATATTAAGCTGTTTTTAAAAGTCATTAAGAAATTTATTTAAAGTACATAGTTTGTTCCAGACTTACGACCCTAAAAATGCTTCTTATTTTCCATCTCTCTCTCTCTCAAGTTCATGATTCAGAATTAAACTTAAATAATTCTGAAGGATCAACTATGTCCAGACTTTTAAAGATCTGAATGAGATCATTGTATATACTGTACTAAAGAAGTTCACTTCCCTGAGCCTAATAAAGTAGGACATGTCACATCATTGTATTAATCTTTTTAACTGATTCTGTGCATTAACTGTCAGATGAGAATGTAATGTCAATGCCATCCATCCATCCTCTTCCACTTATCCCAGGTCGGGTCGCGGGGGCAGCAGCTTGAGCAGAGAGGCCCAGACTTCCCACTTCCTGGCCACTTCTTCTAGCTCTTCCAGGGGAATCCTGAGGTGTTCCCAGGTGAGCTGGGAGACATAATCCCTCCAGCGTGTCCTGGGTCTTCCCCGGGACCTCCTCCCGGTTGGATGTGCCTGGAACCCCTCGCCAGGGAGGCGTCCAGGAGGCATCCTGATCAAATGCCCGAGCCACCTCATCTGACTCCTCTCGATGTGGAGGAGCAGTGGCTCTACTCTGAGCCCCTCCCGGATGACTGAGCTTCTGACCCTATCTTTAAGGGAAAGCCCAGGCACCCTGCGGAGGAAACTCATTTCAGCCGCTTGTATTCGCGATCTCGTTCTTTCGGTCACTACCCATAGCTCATGAACATAGGTGAGGGTAGGAACGTAGATCGACTGGTAAATTGAGAGCTTTGCCTTATGGCTCAGCTCCTTTTTCACCACGACAGACTGATGCAGAGCCCGCATCACTGCGGACGCCGCACCAATCCGCCTGTCAATCTCACGCTCCATTCTTCCCTCACTCGTGAACAAGACCCCAAGATACTTGAACTCCTCCACTTGGGGCAGGATCTCGCACCCAACTCCAAGAGGGCACCTCTTCCTCGAACCGCCACCTTATCGTGGTGGAGGGGTTTGCGTGTCCCAATGATCCTAAGAGCTCTGTTGTCCAGGGCTTTATGCCCCTGGTAGGGTCACCCAAGGCAAACTGGTCCTAGGTGAGGTATTAGACAAAAAGCGGTTCAACCAAACCTCCTATGAAGAACAAAAACTTTGGACAACGTTTTCCCTTGACCAGATGCAGGTCACCGGGGTCCCCCTCTGGAGCCAGGCCTGGAATTGGGGCTCAATGACGAGCGCCTGGTGGCCGGGCCTGCTCCCGTGGGGCTCGGCCAGGCACAGCCTGAAGAGGCAACGTGGGTCCCCCTTCCCATGGGCTCACCAACTGTAGGAGGGGCCAAGGAGGTCGGGTGCAGTGTGAGTTGGGTGGTGGCCGAAGGCGGGGACCTTGGCGGTCCAATCCTCGGCTACAGAAGCTGGCTCTTAGGACGTGGAATGTAATGTCATTGGAAACTCCAAAATAGTCTACTGTGGCCTTGCAGACACCCTAACCCTAACCCTGTCCTAGAATACTTAGATGTGGTCAGGGACCGGTTATAGATGAGATGCTCCTTCATACCAGGGTATACTCACACATGATTCATGCACATGTTAACCTTATGCATAAGGCTTTGGCACGTGAGTGGAAAACTAGAGAACCCAGAGAAAATGGCAATCAGATACAAGGAGAGAAAAAAAAAAAACTTCACCCAGACAGAAACCAGGACACTATCTGAATCTAGGTCTCTGGAACTTTGAGCCATTTGTGTTGCACACACATGATGCTGCTAATTGAGTTACCAATCTACCTATCATGCATGTTTGGTTTAAATCTGGAACATCCATGTGAACAAAGGCAGAACATGCAATTTCCACTAACACAGCAAGCAGGCTGAGAACTGAACCTGGATTTCTAGATCGCAAGGCATCAGCACTAACCAGTATGGCACCACAGTTGCAGCTTGACAGTGCTACACAGAATTAAGCCTAAGTAATAGACTAGTGTGGCATGGGAGGTGGTGTCACTACCCTAGTGATCCTTCTGCATGATGATGCATATTGTTTTGCATTCATATAAATTTTGTCTGTGGTCTGAAATTTTTTCCATTGTCCAAAGATGTTCAGTTAGATTGACCGGTGATTCTTAACTGGTTATGAGATTGAATGTGCCATGAGGCAAAATGGTGTCTCATCTGGAGCTGTTCTTAACTTGTGCTCATTTCTCCCGAAATAGGTTTTGGCACCATTTGACTATAAATGAGGGGAAGAAAATGCAGAAATATGTTAATTAGTAAATGAGGCTCTGCTTCATATTAGCTTTGACATGACAGTTTTGAGATTAGCGTCTCATTTTAATGCTTCTGGCTAAGAGAAGTTCTGCAATTGTAATATATTCTATATATAGACATTTCTTTGATTTTATTACACTTACAAATGAGAACTACCATGGACTATTCCATAATGCTGTTGGTGACAGCCGGAATTAGTTATACTTTGTGGATTTCTGTTTCTTATGAAGTACTGGTTATAATAGTTGTCTTCCCATTTACAGAAAGTGCCAGATCTGCTCAAACTGGAGTAGAGGTAAACAAGCAAAGCTTCAAGAATAAGCAGCTTAACTGTAGAATGTTAATACTGATGGCCAAAGTAGTAATTTGCTTACTGTCTTCTCTTTTAAAGGCTGGTTAGGATAATAAAGAATTCTGGGTCTGTGGTATGATCATACAGTATGAAGTGTGCCAGAAGAGAGTGGTATAAACCAGTAAGGACCTGCATTTCTTTGTAAAAGCAATGTCTGTTCAAAGGTGTTTACAGGTAGGAGTGACAAAGAATACTCACGAGAGGGCATCACTGTGTGAAAGAAAAGTTTGCCAAGCCTCCTACACATAAAGATTCTGTATTTTTGTGTACCCTAACCATTTACTGACCAATGTAGAAATCATCATAGAAAATGTGATCTTAGTGCAGTGAAATGCACTGAACGGTTCAGCATGGCTTCATCACAGCCTGACATTTCTTGTGCACACAGTGAGGAAAAAAGCCTGTGTGTAGTTGGGCAATGAATGACTTAAAACTTAATTGTTTTGTAATGAAAACAGTATGTTGTATCTTTGTTAATTCTTTTCAATTGCATATTATATTTCTTTTGCATTATTTAGATTTTTATTTTCTTTAAATCTCTCTACCTGTTTCAGTCCCTGATCTCAGTCTGTGTTGCATGAATGCTTTCCTTAGTATAGATTTGTCTGATTGCTGATATATTTCAAGTCTCTTCAGTATGAATCAGATCACTTCTTTCTAAAAGGCTCTTCAAGCAATGAATTTGAAATGAGAAGACATCAGTGCGAGTGATAAAGTATTGATAGGTCATTCACACTCCTGCCTCCTCATCTCACCAGAATTGCCTTTCAGCAAATAAGAGCACAGCGTAAATACTGTCCTGTGATCTCAAAAAACAGTGCAAATCTATACTGATATATTGGAGAACATTAGAATTCACCTGACACTTTCTTTCATATACAGAAAAACAGGCCAAACATTAGTCAAAATGGGATCGGCATTCATCCATCCTTCAATTTTCTAACCCACGTAGCTCTCTGAGGCTGGGGATCTGCACCGGCAATCAGAAGGTTGTTGGTTTGAATCCTGCAAACACCAGAAGTGACTTTACTCTGTTGGGCCCTGGAGCAAAGCCCTTAACCTGCAATTGCTTCATCCTGGGTATGACGTTAACTTGCATCCAGCCCTGCAAGCAGGTCCTCCAACTTTCAGGGAAAACTTAGGGGTTGGTGGCAGGATTGGCTCTCCAGCCACTGTAAAAAACTTAAGAACTCTTCCAATTTGGTACTGAGGTTTCACCCACTGCACTTGGATCCCAATCCAGGTGGTTTGTCATGTGGTGGATGTGGCAATGACTATCAGTGCAAGCTCCCAACCCTCCCTTCATTCTGCCTGACAGTGTGGAATGCAAGGCCAGAATCGATTCTAGACAGGATGCCAATCTATAGTAGGGTACACTCGATTAAACTCAACCACAATAACCCACATTGGGCCAATTTAGAACTTCCATTTCATCTAACCTGCATGGCTGAAAAGTCACACATGGGGAGGAAATTCAAACTCCACACAGACTGTGTTCTGGCCAGGGCTCAGTCCCGGGACTTTAGAGCCAGGAGGCAGCAGTGCTAACCATTGGGACGTCATCTTATCTCTGCTGTTTATAAGGTACATGGAGATGGAAACATCCTGCTATGGTGGACCACCACAGTGGCCAAGTTTGTCCACTGCACATCTCCTCATTCCCACCTTTCTATCACCCCAGGCTTGTGCAGCGGTTTGTTATGACATTTATTATATAAACTGCATTGACCCCAGTTTGATTTGTCATGTTTAGCTCTCTTGCTGCTCAAACTAGATCAAGGACATTTGGATAGATCAGAGAGAATAGGATGAAGCCGTTCAGGTAATGAGACCACCGCTAGCCAGCTCCAGGTCACTTTCCTTTAGGGTGAATCATGCAGATATAGAGTGGGTGAAAAATGATAACATTGATGAAAAGACAGTTTTCAGCAAGAGCCGTGTTATTTAAAAAAAATGAATGAATTCCTTTTTTGTGCTAAATAATCTACACAAACATCAGTTGCCTTTTGAAAATATGATTCAACTTGATAAAGGCTGAGGAGGATTTTTCCAGCTGCCATGGGCTGCTCTGTGACCCCCAGTGCTGTCAAAAGTTCACAAGAACCTTGAAAATGATGTCTTTTTTATGTAACTGATTACAGATTCACAAAGTCCTCTCTCCTTGCAGGCCTTGCCAAAGGTGTAGGATCATCTTTGTATGTGCTAAGCACAATTCACTAGACCTCCTGGCCTCCCAGAGTCTCACTGGCTCAGCTGCGATGATGCCTACTAGCTACATTTTTAAAATGTATGACTTACTGTTTCCTTCTTCTTCATGCAATAAAATGTGTACAAATAAAAGCAAAGAGATTAGTCAAGAGTTTAATTTACTGTGATGACCATATTACCTTGTAGGCTTTCAAGTAAATAATGCTTGGCATGAAGGAGTCTTCTTTCTGTGTCTTATGACGGCTGCCCCACCAGCCTAGTTGAAACGTGTCAATGGTGTGTGGACAGATCCCTTAGAAGAGATAATCACTATTAGATTTGCAGACCTAATCCATATGTTGCCCGTCTTCTGATAAATACACACCAATAAAAGATATACTTCACTGTACAAGTCAGTGTAATACGTATAGAAGGAGAAAGGCCACAAAAGAAGTGAAGAGAAAGAGAATATGAAATAAAGACAAAAAACAAGAGAAATGTTGAGGTTCCACCCCATATATCGTGATTATTATCATTAGTATTATTATGCAAGAATATGGTTCTCCACTGAGTAATCTCAAATGACTGAGTCCTGGGCGGGACTGACTAGAAAAGGCAAGTGGCTAGTTTTATAGACAGTGGGAAGGAAGAGGAAGGTCCAACAGGGCACAGGCGGAAGTAAGGTTGACCAGTAGGAGCACGGTGTCTGAAGATGGAAGTGGAACCTGGTTGGGGTTTAGTTGATCTTTCCTTTGGATGATCTGCAGATCATCAACCCCTGTCTCTGCGTTTTACCTTTAGTTAAACCCGTTGACTTCCTTTCCATGCTCACGTGGAAAGGACTGGTGATATGAACAAAGTATAAGAGATGGGAATTTAGAAGCAGAACAACTGGCAAAATCTGCAGGGTGTAAAGTGGATAAAGTGTTAGAAGAAAGAGAAGTGGATGAAGAAAGAAGAAAGCAGTGAGTACAAAAGTGAGGTGATGTAAAGGGTAAGTAAAAGGAGAAATAAGAGAAGGTTGGCATAATTTAGAAGAAAAATTTAAAGATAAGATGGAAAAGACAGGGGCAAAAGTGGGGGAGAGGAGAAAGATAGAGAGAAGGAAATGATAGGAAGTTGAGAAGAACATTGTGGAAAAATTGAAACAGGAATAGGAAAAAGTAGACAAAAGGATAGAGGAAACAAAAAAAGGAAGGAGAAAAGGAGAAGAATAAATTACGAAGAATAAAGAGTGGAAGAAGTGGACCACAATGGCCAAAGAGACCATTAAGGAACAAAACAGGAAAAGAACAAAAATGCAAAAGGGATAGATACATACAGGAAAAAGATAAGGCCATAAGGTTGAAGAAGAAGGGAATGAAGAAAAAGATGTGTAACTGAAAGATAAGAAGGAAGATGGAGAAGGAAATAAGAGAGAAAGCCTGGATAAGAACAAGTGGGGCAATAGAACAGTGGATGGAAGGTGGAGTAAAACTACACCCCCTTGGAAGTTTTTTTACAATTTATTGGTATACAAAAATGTCATATTGGATTTAATGTCCATTTTGTGACACTTGTTGACAAGAAAAGAACCTTTAATGTCAAAGTGAAAACAGATCTCTGCAAAGTGGTCTAAATTAATTGTAAATACAAAACACACAATAACCGATTGAACAAGTATTTACACCCCTTAAGGCTGTATTTAATAGATGTCTCTTTAGCACCCATGACAGCCTCGAGTCTGTGTCCACAGGGTTTCTCTGTCAGCTTCACACTTTTGGTCATTGCCATTTTCTCCCATTGTTCCTTGTAAAACTGATCAAGATCTGTCAGGTTGCATGGGGATTGTGAGTGAACAGCTTTTTAAACTGTAAGTAAACTAGATTGATATCTTGACTTGGACTTGGCTACTCCAGGACATTACCATTGTTTTTTAAGCAATTCCAATGTAGCTTTGGTTTTATGCTTGGAGTTGTCTTGCTGGAAAAAATATCCCAAGTCTCAAGTTTTCTTACAGACTACAACAGGTTTTCCTCCATGACTTCACTTTATTTTACTACCTTTATTTTACCCTCTACCGTCACAAGCCTTGTAGGGCTTGCTGCAAAGAAACATTTTGTCTTCATTATGCAGGATAGAACACCATACTGACTCATCGCAAATTGGACCTTCCAGTTCAGATGCAGTTATATGGCAATCATTTGAAACCCCTTGTCTACAGACAGGTGGTCTCCATTGAGATAATTATGTGACTGCTAAAACAAAATGGCTGCAGCAGTGATAATTTAGGCATATCATATCAAAGGGAGGTGAATACGTATACAATTAATTATTTTGTGTTTTATATTTGTAAATAATTGTAAATAATTTAGACCACTTTGCAGAGATCTGTTTTCACTTTGATATTAAAGAGTGTTTTTCTGTTGATCAGTGTGAATACAACCAAATGAATCCACTTTGATTCTATGTTGTAAAACAATAAAATGAAATCAGGACAGATCCCCTAATGCATTATGTTTATCTTGACGTGAGAGGAACTCATTGAATCCTTAACATAATTTTATCAAAAGCAATTCAGAGTAAGGACAGGCCAAGCCTAACCCAGCAGCCTTGCATACAAGGCAGGAATGAGCCCTGGACAGACCACGTCACACATACTCCTTCTTCACTCATATCCATAAAGAAGCAATTTGGAATCAACAGTTATACTGAACTGCTTGTCTTTTGGAATATGGGAGAAAGAGAAGAACATTTGGATAAAAAAAATGAGGGACAGCAGTAAAAGTGAAGAAAAATAAGTTTGGGAAATAAGAGTAAAAAAGAGTAAGGAATTTTTGAAGTTAGTAAGGGAAAGAAGAAATAAAATGAATAATCAGAAGAATGAGATTAGATGAGGTAACAAAGAGTGGTTAAAGAATGGGTACAAGAAAAAAGATGAAGAGAAAAGATATGGAAGAGAGTTGGTAGTTAGTAGGGAAAAGAAGGAATAGCAAAGTTGTATGATGCAAGTACACCAAAGTTAACAAATCCTAGTACAGTGGAACCTCGGTTCACGTACAAATCGGTTTATGACCAAAAAGTTCGCCAAACTTTTGCCTCTGTTCACGACCACGGACAAGCCAGTTGCCCTTTCGGTTTGTACGTGTTCAGTCTCTCCCTGTGCATTTCCTGTCCAGCGAGCGAGAGAGAGCGCGACACACACACACAGGCGCGTGAGAGAGAGAGACACACACACAAACACACAGGCGCGCAAGAGAGACACAAACACACATAGGCGGCGAGAGACACACACAGGCGCACGTGAAAGAGAGACACACACAGGCGCGTGAGAGAAATACACACACACAGAGGCGCGCAAGAGAGACACACACACACACAGGCGCGCGAGAGAGAGAGAGACACGCACACAGGCGCGCGAGAGAGACACACACACACACACACACACACACAGGCGCGCGAGAGAGAGAGACACACACACAGGCACGCGAGAGGGAGACACACGCACACACGAGAGAGAGAGCTGGACGCATAAGGTAGAGAATGCAGTTTTTGTTTTCATTTCTGTTTATAGCGATCGGTTCGTAGCGTGCATTGTTGCAATGTTACTTTTCTTGGTGGTTTATTAAATTATGGATTTTTCAAATGTTCATTTTTTCCTTGTGCTTAAAACTCATTAAAAAAAGGGTTTTTAGCGAGCGGTTCTTAGCACTATAGTGCAAACTATTGCAGTGTTAGTTTTCTCTGTCGTTCAAGGTTTTCTCAGTGTTATTCAATGTTTTTACATTTAGTTTACAATTATCCTGTGCATTTTATGGTATAGTTAACTATATTTGTGCTTAAAAACTAAAAAAAATATATGTTTACATACAGTTTGTATAATCTGGAAAGGATTAATTTTATTTACATACAATCCTATGGGGGAAATTGCTTTGGGTCACGACCAAATCGGTTTATGACCAGAATTTTGGAACGAATTATGGTTGTGAACCGAGGTTCCACTGTACTTCAACACCTGCTGGCCATCCCCCCCTTGATGTATGATGTCTCGCCATATGAGACCCCTGTATCACTCCTAATGACCATGTAGCAACTTCTAAACTAAATCTACACAAAATGGTGATACCTGAAGAAAGCAAAATGACATTGCTGGAAAATGCTAAATTATTTCAGCCACCTTAAAATAACAGAATTCTACCTTCAGGATTGTGCTCAGCAACCTAAAAAAAAACTCTAGTCATGTTCATTAAGTGTTTCGCAGTATTTGTGTTTTTGTCTGTGTTTTTTGGATTATTTTTTGTATTGGATGATTTTGCTTGTGCTTTGTATTTATCCTGAATTTTTTAACCTCCTAGCCCTGTTGTTTTGATTGAAGGTGCAAATAAAAAGCAATCTGTTGTTTACATCCTCATCATGCCTCTTACCTTGTGGGTTCATCCAACTCTGTGCTCTAATAAAGGTATACAGAACCCATAGATGTCAGCAGGATTCTTCTTACATCTGGAGGGGAGCTCTCAAGATGACTGTCCTAGAAAGTGCAACAGCACTGCAGTGTCAGAAAGTGGTGATTTGCCACACTCACTGGCATTTATTACATTACACTGTGTGACCCACGGTGAGTTCACCAATGTGTCCTTGGCCTCCTTTCTGCAAGCTGTCTTTCCACACTGTGAAATCGGTTGTGATGGCTAGAACAGCATTAACAGTAAGGCACGTTTCAGAGATGAAAATGCTATGTGTTCAAGGAATAAGATGATAAACTGGTTAAGCAGGTGAGTATCCTTTTCCTACAGAGAAATTGTGACATCTGATCTCTTTCTCCTGCTTTTATCTCAATTTTGTTGCTTTTCAGTCTTTGTTGAGACACTATCTATTATGTCAATCCAACACTTAATTAATTTACTGAAGCAATTGAATGATAAGTTTTGCTAGAGCTCCTTTATGTATAAAACTGAAAAGGAAAATTGATCTGTATTCTGCCTACCAGGTTTAATTGCCATGGAGCTGATGGCTCATCAATACCCATCAAAAAGAAGATGTGCCTTGTGACCCTTCTACATGCATCACTTCAGTGTGTATTGAATGTGTGTGTTGCAAATACTTCTCAAATGTGGGGTGGCACCATGGCCAGACTTATGGACTAACCTGAGCTGCACCTCATGGCCCTTCAGGCTACAGAGGCTTCAAATTTAATAAAAATGTATAAAATTTATTATATACAATCTGTTCCCTGTGGCTTTGCCCACGTAGAATTGAAACAAGGAAACCGAGGATGGCCCTTCCCAGCTCCCTACTCTTGATGTGATACTTCCCTATCCCCATGGCCCACAGCCTCTGTCTTGGAATAGCACAAATATATCACTTCTGCAAGTGAACTATGATTCTCAGCTCAATGAGAGAAATCAAAAAATCAACCGGAATATTTATATATATATTGTGAACCTCACCCCGGACACAGACAGGCAGACACGTTCATGTCACCCACAATCACTGGTTTATTTCCCATTATTGTGTACAACTCTGCTCACCAACCCCCCTCTCAGTCCAGGCCAATCCAATGCCTTCTCTTTTCTCCTTTTCCTTTTCTCTCTCTCTCTCTCTTTTCTTCCCACCGCCTCCTTCCTCCTCCAGACGTTGCAACTCTTCCACCCGACTCTTGTCCATGACTGGAGGGAGGCGGCCCCTTTTATATGAACCCGGATGGGCTCCAGCTGCTTCCCGGCAATCAGTCCTAGACACACCCCAGTGTGGGGGAAGTGCCGGCTGCGCACCCTGAAGCCGTCCGGGTGTCCCCTGTCGTCTTCCCCCCGGCACTTCCTGGTGTGGTGGAAGTGCCGGGCTCCTGGGATGATCATGCACTGGGGCGCTGCCTGGCGGTGGCCACGGGTCCCTACAGGGCTGGGCTTCCAAGCCCTCTACCCGAGGCCTCCAGTATAACCAGGACGAACGCCCCCTCTCGGTCTGTAGGAGGCACAAGCCCTCCTCTGGTCATCCTGGGTGTCCCGGCCGGGGACCAGGCGGGATATACTGGCATCGGGGCGCCGCCTGGCGGTGGCCACGGGTCCCTACAGGGCTGGGCTTCCAAGCCCTGTACCCGAGGCTCCCAGCATAACCAGGACGGACGCCCCCTCTCGGTCTGGAGAAGGCACAAGTCCTCCTCTGGTCCTCCTGGGCGTCCTGGCCGGGCTCCAGCCCCGGCCAGGGACCACAATATATATATATGTACAGTGAAGAATGGGGATGTACACACCCCTAGAAGACGCAGTTGTGGCTCCGAAACCCCCTCTTAAACGCTGATATAATGGGAAGAAATACAGTTTACCTGCTCTTTGCTCAGTTAGATGCTAGGCTGCTGCTGTGTTATGTGATACGCTCGATTTCTTTCAACCCATGCTGCATTTGTGGCTGCTCGAGCTTCTTCAGTTGCTTGTGCATGGCTGGCATGATGTCTTTCAGTGTTAATAGCATTCTGTAGCGCATGTTCTTCATCTGTCCTTTGTGTCCAATTTGCACAATTTCTTTCAGCGTTAGTAACATTTGTAGCCATACGCTGCTTATGCATTTGTTGTGCTCGTTGTGTACGTGTGGTCGCATTAGCAATTCTACGTTCCACGTCAGTCATGTGACTTCGTTTCCTACGCATCTATCTCGTAGCCGCTGCTCTTGTGGCTGCTCAAGGTATTGCTGTGAACACCATACATACGGATAGTATCAAATTATATATAAGGACTAGCAAAATACCCGCGCTTCGCAGCGGCTAAGTACTGCCTTAAAATTTTTATTAAGAAGAAAATTAAACCTTTTTAAAGTGAGGGAAAATATACCAATGATTATTTGTTAAGGATCTCTTTGTATACCACATTGTGAGTTCGGCCCTCCGGTTGTAATATGACCAAGCTGTGCGCTGAGCTTACTCTTTAGCATGCAACGTACAGTTGGCCACGTGAACAGTAATCTTGTTTCAAATCTCACAGCTTGGATTGCTTCTGTCATAATCGGTTTGAGTTTCATGGTTTATTTCAATTACGACAGTATTTGTAGGACTTGTGTTGAAGAGACATTCGGCATCTGTCAAGCGTTGTAAGCATACAACCGGTTTCATCGATAACTTCACATCCAGCTTTTGAGAGTTTAAACATTCATAAACATCAAAGTGTCAACTATTGAAATCGTCACCTGTGAATCTAAGATGTTTAAGAGGCACTGGCGGTTGTCAAAAGGTGTAAAATATTTGGCCATTTTGGTACACTTGAAAGCAACAACCGAACAGCAGCCATCAACTCACATGCAGAACCATAGGTGAAGGGCTTAAGCATTTCACTCTTATAGTGCTCCTGTGTAGTATAATTATCTCCTGTACCGTCATTAGTCCACTCCTTGAACCTGTCCCAGTCATTCAATACATAAGACACAATGTTCCTCCAGATATCAAGAGTGAGCCTGATATGGCCGTGCAATAAGTAAAAAAGAGAATGGAAAAGGTAGGTGCCATCTCTGGGCATGGAAACCACTCGGTAAGTGACAGTTTTTTGATAAATGGTGATCACCTTGATAGACATGTTAATGGGGGTACGGTTGGAACGATAAAGGAAATGGGTACCTGAACAATGTAAAGTAAGTGTAAAATACCTACACAATAACTATAATCGTAATAAACAAACAATAAAACAGTGGAGAAGCCTTGGATTAAATAAAAAGGCTGTAGTTATCAGCAGGGAGATGTGAATTCCGTGGTGAAGCAAGGAAGGGAATGTAGAGACCGGAGCGACAGACGGCCTTATATAGGCAGGCAGCCAACAACGTGGGAGGCGTTGGGATGGGGGACCCAATGCCGCCTCACATGGTGACCGAGCTGCAATCTATGGACATATACATGTACGTAAGTAGGATTTTATTAGCATTGGGAACCCGCATACCAAATTTCTTGAAGATGGGCCCATATGTAACAAAGACCATTGAAAAGTTCAATATGGCGGCCGACAGTGGCATCCTACCACCGAAATAAGTACGTACATTGGTTTTGGTTAGCGCAGGGAAGCCACCTACCAAATTTCGTGAAGATGGGGTCATAAATAGGAAAGTTCAACATGGCGGACGTGGTCGACTGTTATGACCGTTATGCGTAGGATTTCGAAATGAAACCTGCTTTACTTTTGTAAGTAAGCTGTAAGGAATGAGCCTGCCAAATTACAGCCTTCTACCTACATGGGAAGTTGGAGAATTAGTGACATTGTAAAGTTCAATATGGCGGACAACAGTGGCATCATACCACTGAAATAAGTATGTACATCAGTTTTGGTTAGCGCAGGGAGACCACCTACCAAATTTCGTGAAGATGGGGCCATAAATAAGAAAGTTCAACATGGCAAACATTGTCAACCGTTATGACCGTTACGCGTATAATTTCGAAATGAAACCTGCTTAACTTTTGTAAGTAAGCTGTAAGGAATGAGCCTGCCAAATTTCAGCCTTCTATCTACACGGGAAGTTGGAGAATTAGTGATGTTGAAAAGTTCAATATGGCGGCTGACAGTGGCGTCTTACCACCTAAATAAGTATGTACATTGGTTTCGGTTAGCGCAGGGAAGCCGTCTACCAAATTTCATGAAGATGGGGCCATAAATAAGAAAGTTCAACATGGCAAACATTGTCAACCGTTATGACTGTTACGCGTATAATTTCGAAATGAAACCTGCTTAACTTTTGTAAGTAAGCTGTAAGGAATGAGCCTGCCAAATTTCAGCCTTCTATCTACACGGGAAGTTGGAGAATTAGTGACGTTGGAAAGTTCAATATGGCGGCCTACAGTGGCGTCATACCATCGAAATAAGTATGTACATCGGTTTCGGTTAGCGCAGGGAAGCCACCTACCAAATTTTGTAAAGATGGGGCCATGAATAAGAAAGTTCAACATGGCAAACATTGTCAACCGTTATGACCGTTACGCGTATAATTTCGAAATGAAACCTGCTTAACTTTTGTAAGTAAGCTGTAAAGAAATGAGCCTGCCAAATTTCAGCCTTCTATCTACACGGGAAGTTGGAGAATTAGTGATGTTGAAAAGTTCAATATGGCGGCTGACAGTGGCGTCTTACCACCTAAATAAGTATGTACATTGGTTTCGGTTAGCGCAGGGAAGCCGTCTACCAAATTTCATGAAGATGGGGCCATAAATAAGAAAGTTCAACATGGCAAACATTGTCAACCGTTATGACTGTTACGCTATAATTTCGAAATGAAACCTGCTTAACTTTTGTAAGTAAGCTGTAAGGAATGAGCCTGCCAAATTTCAGCCTTCTATCTACACGGGAAGTTAGAGAATTAGTGACGTTGGAAAGTTCAATATGGCGGCCTACAGTGGCGTCATACCATCGAAATAAGTATGTACATCGGTTTCGGTTAGCGCAGGGAAGCCACCTACCAAATTTTGTAAAGATGGGGCCATAAATAAGAAAGTTCAACATGGCGGACGTTGTCGACCGTTATCAACCGTTATGACCGTTACGTGTAGAATTTCGAAATGAAACCTGCTTAACTTTTGTAAGTAAGCCGTAAGGAATAAGCCTGCCAAATTTCAGCCTTCTACCTACACGGGAAGTTGGAGAATTAGTGATGAGTGAGTGAGTGAGAGTGAGTCAGTCAGTCAGTCAGTGAGGGCTTTGCCTTTTATTAGTATAGATACTATATATAAAAAATATATTAAAAAAAAACCTTGACTGTTAGATAATTCGTCCACCAGTAGTTGCACACACACCATTACCACCACTGGGTTTGTGCGCCTCCGGGGAATTGGAGGTAGTGACAGAGAGTGACCATTGGAACTGTGTTTGTAGGAATTAATAGCATATGAAGAAAAAGATGATTTGTCATGTTATAATAGTGTCAGCTCCTTAGTAATGGCCAGTGAGAGCATTGTAGTTCTAGTGATTGTGAAAAATGCAGAGGTGGTGGTTTGGACTAACTGGTAAACTCTCACAACCATTTCTTAGTGTAACAAGAGCTTTGGGAATGAAAGCTGCCATTCATTTATGTGAACAGCACAAGGTATAGATGATCTCTTACAGAATTTCAGTCTGTTAATAAGTAATGGCATATCTAAAAAAGTACAACAAAGTAAGTTGAAGTGGTATGGACGTGTGATGGGGAGAGACAATGAATATGTAGGCAAAGGAGTGGTGAGAATGGAAGTACAGAGAAAGAGAAGGCAAGGGAGGCAAACATGGAAGTGGATGGATAAAGACAAAGAAGATCTGAAAGAAAATGGTCTGACTGGGGAAGGGTGAAGGACCAAACTGTTTGGAGAAGGTCGATCAAGCACATTGTTCCCACAAAGAAATGTGAAAAGATAATGAGGAAGAAGAAGATATTACTTGTAATTGTGACTGCCCCCAACAGATATGCACAGCAACTCATTTGGCACCACACATGAAAACTAAATTAAAGGGTGCATCTGAGGTCTGATATAATTTATGATTAGCTGCTGGCCTTCTTTGTACTTATTGTATATGGTAATTCAAACACGAGCACTAATATTTACTTATTAACAAAACCATAATTTGAAATGCCTGATGGATCATCCTGGATATGGATGAGGAGCATTGGCGTCATAGTAGTGGGAACAAGGGTAATGATTACCCAGGGCCCACGGTAGAGGATTGGTCCTTGAAGTCTGGAATGAAAAGTTTGTTTTTGAGAGGAAGGGGCTCACACAGACCACTTATATTTAGGACCAAGAGTTCTTTGTTACACCCCTGATCACGAATGAAATGTACTTCAGCTTACTTACCAGGTGATTCAATTTGACAACAACTTACCTGTCAATTCACACAGTAACGAGAAACACTTTTTGAATTGTCTACACTTCACATACCTGAGCAGAATGTTATTGTTGACAAATCAGATGGTTTGGAAAGGTCATTTGACAAGGGTATGATATACACTGGATCTCATGCAATTGCTCAGTAGGCCACATCTCTTTTAAGCAACAGGTCAAGTTTCTTGGCAGCTGAACAAAAGCGCTCCAAGTCTGCAAGGTGATCACAAACTAAACCTGCAGCTGTGTTTTTATTTTATTTTTTAAAACTTATTTTTAAGTATTTTTTTTTTCATTTTTCATTTTTATTACTATTTAATTTAATATTGTTTTTTTTTGTTTTTTTAGTATCAGTATACTGCTGCTGGATTATGTGAATTTCCCCTTGGGATTAATAAAGTATCTATCTATCTATCTATCTATCTATCTATCTATCTATCTATCTATCTATCTATCTATCTATCTATCTATCTATCTAATTTAATTCTTTTCATAGTTTTAATTTAGCAACTGAGAATATCTGATACTGTGAAAATAACAAAGTGCCAGAATAATGTTATTAAGCATTTTTTCCTCCTCACTCTTCTCTCTCTTTCAAAATAGAAATGAATCAGACACCTATTGCTTTGTGTTCATAAGAATTACTTTCAAATCACGTCACTTTTATTTGTCCAGCGCTTCTTGAGTCACTGGTACGAGAAAAAAACTCACATATGATGCACCATTCAACGAGACTTGGTGTCGAGTTATGCAAGACGTCAAGCTTAATGGAGTTCCCCAATATTTTTGGCCTTCTAGATCACAAAGCTGCTCATTTTAAGGCCATTTTTGGACCATATTTGGTGCAGGAGAATAAATCTATATGTTAAGAAGTAAACCACTATAATGATCAGATGGACTTGCAGTTGGGCATTCCACATTGACCATCACTAGGGGCTTCACTAAATAATGGGATAGGATGGGTCAAAGTTACTTCTCATAAAACTTAGAAAAACTGCATTGGCAATATAGGCTTATGGAGTGTCGTTATTTGGAGTTTCGAGACTGCTGATCAATATAATAATATTTTTTATATCTGATTCTGGTCCTAGACCTCTAAGAATCACTTCTAGTAGGTTAAAATTGACAAATTTCAACCATAGCCATGTGGGGTATCATTTTAGACTATTTCAAGGTCAGTGATTATCAATATGATGTTATTTTTGAATTTTTGATCCTTTACTAGGAACCTAGCCCTCTATGGACCTCTATCAGAGGGTGTAAAAAGACAAATTTCTATTGCAATCAAGAATATTTAGACTTGAAACATTCAAATTGAAGCACTCATTTTAATATTTCTAATATCTGACACAACTATTCTTGTTTATTATTCTTCTCATAAGGAAAATACTTAAATTTCTTGTGAATACCCTGAATTAGAGCAGCTTACACTGTTACAGACTTTCTAATATTTGATATGTGCTCCAATGTCTATCAAGTATAATTCTAAGCTTTGTCTTTGCTTACTCTGTCCTTCTCTCTAAAATTCGTATATCACTCAAAATGAACCCTAATCATACACTTACACTACTTGCTGTTCTTGTGTAGTGCTTATTCAAATCTAGTAGACTCCCTCAGACCACCAAATGGGCCCAAAGAATGGTTCAAGCCCAGGGCCACCTCATTTCTAAGCCTGTCCCAGCCGATGCAGTGTCACATCTCGGTGGAGTTTACATATTCGCATGGCGTTTAAAAGGGTTATTCTCCAGGTAATTTAAGGTGATCTGGCATCTCTGAATATGGACTTATACAATTCAGAGTTGAGCAGGCTACTGGGATAGGGTCTGGTTCACCATAAATTTAAAGTGCATTTACCAGCAATTCAAAAATGACTGGATGGATTAATGCTTAATTATGTACAATCCTTTAAACACATCATTCATAGGGGGTGCAGTATGGCACTTTTTTCTTAAAAAAATTAACAAAATGTTATAATCTGAGATGCTCTTATCAACTAAAATTTAAAATTAGGCTCATCCAGCTACATCTGAATCTATAAAAAAGCCATAACAACAAGCATAAATCTCAGTTTAGTCAATGTGACATGTATGCTCTTGAGCCATGTTACATAATCTTGTGGCGCCTTTCAAGGATGGAAAATGGCATCGCTTGACCTCTTGAATGCATATCCCAATTTCGCCAATGACTGCTAAGGTATTTCTGATGAGCACAAGATGTTACCTCAATTTCTTGTGACCTTAAGAACATGCCGTGTACCCAAATGTGGGATTCACCCAAGGTCAAATCTTAATGGGTGCCCCAGTAGGAATGAGATTTGATTTCAACATCTAATTTCCATTTGGCCTCCTGGCTGTGTCAGTAAGGACCAGCTGTAGGTTTTTATTTAACACTGGCTTATTGCTGCATGCCTTATAAATAGTAAAAGACATAGATGCAATTTACCACCATTATTTAAAAAGTGCAATGTCGACGTATGGCACTAGGTCATATAGTTATGTCCATTTTTTTTCTAAGATTTCCAAGAGAACCCCCCTCACCTCCCATAAAAGCAGATTTCCTCCAGGCTATTGTGTCTACCTGCAGTGTTGCATATTTTCTGTAAAAAAATCCCTCTGAAATCACACAGCATGAGACCTTGCATGACTTTTAATTATTTATACCGCTGTTTTAACTCATGCTTCAAATCAAGGGTCTATGGCTGACCCTGATGTATTATTAATGCTGGTCCAGACTCTGTCTCAAACACCATTTAGACATCTACACCAATGGCGTTCTTGTAAACTTACAAGTCCTTTTTGGAATAAGACTCAAATTTCTCATCTGGAGTCACAGCTAATTAAGTTTAAAGTGCCACCCGGTGCCTTACAAGATAAGTTATGTTTTATGAATTTTTTATGAAATGCATTTTTTGGGCAAAATGTAAAGAGCAGAAAATCCTTTGAAAAGCTTCATTAGTCAGGCAAGGTTGGCTGGGCACTTGGGATTTGTTATCCAAGACTGTAATGAGAACCTTGGCCTTTTAGATTTGGGATTGTACTGTAGCATCAGACAAGATGATGAAGAGACGCATGCCTTGTCAGGGTGGCCCCCTCTGTGTTCTACATGGGAGCAAAGGCGGTCTTGTTTTGCCTTGCTAAACGGAGAACAGATCATAAAAGCAAGTGTGCTGTGCATGTCCTATCACCTCTTCACAGGATTTCTTAGATGTTAAAAGCGCATGCAGTAAGCAATTTTTTTTCAATATAATGTCAGAAATGAGTCCTTTATTAATTAATTAAGTATTGGCATTTAACAAAGCACATTATGAAATCAACTTCCTGTAATATTCTAGCATTAGTTTTTCTCCTAATAGGGAGAATAGGAAGTATAGTCCAGAGAAAAGTGTCACAAGGCCGTGCTTGTCATAGAAGTTGTGCCCTTTTAGGGCAATATTGTGAAGGGCTAAATGCAGGGGCAACGCAATGGTAAAAGAAAGACTGTATCTGTGGGGGTGTATCTAAAATGAACACAGGACTTTATGGGGCACAAGGTCCCAAACTGGAATGTAGAGGACTGTGCTATCCCTCAAGTAGATTTAAGTAGCCATCAAAGTTCCCAAAAGGGCTGATCTTTTAAGGGCCACTAAAAGATACTAGATGGGACTCTAGTGTAAGCACCATCCCTGATCCAAGAAGAGGTTTGGCGACTTTGGCAGAAGTGACATCTGGAAGAAATATACAGTAAAAGCACCTCACAACTAGAGGACTTTTCTGTCATAATATGGACTTTGTTTAAATTTATGCAACTTTTTCCATGGTCTCTACAGATGATGGAGATATCATATTGGGGGATTTAGTGGTCAAGAAATTTAATGGTCAGAGGGTGCTAGGCAGGGGCGACCAAAAGTATGCAGCATGTGATGTGGTAATGGTGTATAATGGTGTAAAGGTTGGTGTCATAAACGTGTCATAAATGGTGTCATAAACGTCCTGGTTCTCCAAGTTTGTTTCTTTGAAGAAAGAATTAATGAGTACTTCTGTTAGATTCCAGATTACTAATTTCCCTAGCTATAGTTTATGTCTTTCAATTTGGCCTCTGATTCTTCCGCCTCATTAGTTTTGGCATAATTAGTGTGTTCCTTGATATGCAACTTTGATTTCATCTGAGAAGCAGGAGGAAGAGACGCCAAAACGAGATAGAGGAAGCACAGTGTGGTGTGATAGACAGTAAAGGTGACCGGTGAGCAGTACCAGTGCTGGGTTATATTAGTGCGCTAACTGTTCGGTAGCTAACCCGTGCAGCTAGATTTTTCCCCCATTATGATCTACGCCCTATGAGAATGCCTAATTAACTTTAATGGTGGTGCTCATCCTACTGGTGGGAACAAAGTAGTTTAGATAAGCTAAGCCATGTGAAAAATGGGGGCCAATGTCAGTTTAGATAGTTTCAAAGAGCAGCAGGTTTATTATTTTATCCATTTCTTTTGTAATTTGTGTTGCTGCTGTTGTTAATCCTTTACTGTGTGGTGTCATGCATGAGCACATAGGGAGCAGCTGAAAGACCCGACAAGCAGTGCAAAATTCCATATCAAGTGACAACGGCAGTGTACTAACCTTTCTCTCTTTGTTCTTTCAGGAAAGATGAAAATCCACCACTGTGAGTTCACACTGAAAAAAGTAAACAAAGATGCCAGCCACTTCAAGGTTCCTTCCTTCCCTCTGGTCCCCATCCACCATAGAGGTTCCTTCCCTGCATCCTGTATCAATTTCCATCCTCACCTTATAAATACCCTGGCTGTCATTTCTTTGGCTATCTATTGTTGTATTGACAAACTTGATTGTGTTTTCTGAAAAGACGAACTTTATAGTATACAGGGAAAACCTCCCCAAAACTTTATGATTTTTATTGTCTGTTTATTTTACAGTGGTGTAGTCGGCAGGATTTAAATTCCGAAGATGACAGAAGGGCAGGACCTAAGTGCTGTCTTGACCACCATCATGACTGAGCTCCAGGGAGTGAAGTTCTCGACGACCAAGGCAGAGCTGGCAGAGACCAAGACACAGGTCGCGGCAGCAGAAGTGGTAAAACTGGAGCCTGCATGTCCTCCACCTCTTCTGATTGTCCCGCTCGCTGAGTCGGACAATATAGAATCATACCTACTGGTATTTGAGTGAGCTGCCTCTTGTAATCAATGGCAGAGGACAGAGTGGGGCTCCATACTAGTGCCGTACCTCAAGGGCACCGCACAACGGGCCTATTATGAACTTCCCGAGGAGGAAGCTGCCAACTATGACCTACTGAAGGCCGAAATATACAAACACTATGGCGTGATCTTGGGCCAGCAGACGGGGAAGTGGCAGCACTGGAAATTTGATCCCAACAGCCCAGCGAGGGCCCAAGCATTTGAGTTCTGGGGCAAGCTGAGGCGCTGGCTAAGGCCGGAAATAAACCAGGCATGCCAGGTAGTATAGCAGGTGGCCTGTGAGGGTCTAGTAAGTGCAATGCCGGAGTACCTTGCCCAGCAGGTCTGCCAGCATCCCTTTAAAGACATGAAAGGTCTTCTGGAGGTCCTAGAGCACCAACTGGTGGTGAACCGACCCAGGGGGTCAGAAAAGTCTGCCTGCGGGGCCCAACAGGGACGTGTCACTCCCCCTGAACCCACCCGTCGAGGCTCAGGTAAAACCAAAGGAGAAGGCTCCCAGCCCACCGCGCTGCTTCAAGTGCGGGGAGCTGTGACACATTCTGACAGCCTGCCTCGTAAATGCCAAACCAATGGACTGCACTTGGCTCAAAGGAGAGAGGTACTGTGCTCTGTCGACCCCCTGGCTGTCCCAGACACGGGAGTGGTGTTGGTGAATAGGCATTCGGTGTCTGCATTGTTTGATTCCGGGAGCAATATCAACATTGTTGCTCGCCTTTATGTTCTATCACGACAATGGGTCACTCAGAAAATGGGTGTGATCTGTGTGCATGGGGATACCAGACTGTATAGGTCCACAAAGTGCTTTATAACCTGGAAGGGTGACCCTAAACAACTGTCATTGTTGTCCTGTCTAGCCCCCCTTCCCGGTTATATTAGGACATGACTGGTCAGAAAATAAAAGCAATAGCCTGGAACCCACTCAAAAAAAACTAAGTTGGGTCTGATTATGGACGGACAAGAAGCCATCCCAGCTATTCCCACACCGTGCTCCTTGGCGACTATTGATGACGTGGACAGGCGGGAGCAGGAGCCTTCCGCGCCTGACATTAACCCGGAGCTAAACCTGGGTGGGGATCCAGAGTGGATAGCTCCATCCTCGGTCCACTACCAAGATCTGTTAACCAGCCTAGACTATTAGTTCTGGTCTACGTCGGCTTCATTTAAAAGAGAGCAGTGGAACGATGATTCCCTGAAGTATGCCAGGAAAGCCATCGTTTCCGTCGACGGACAAACTCCGGAAACTCCCCCACCACCGGTACCCTACTTTGTTCTAAAACACGACCTGTTGTATCATGTAGCGGAACACGAAGGCGAGGTCAGGATGTTGTTGTTAGTCCCACAGACCTACCGGCGGGAGGTCTGCGAACTAGCCCACGCCCACCTCTTAGGTGTCCATCTCGGGGCAGAGAAAACGCTAGAGAAAGTGAAACTCTGATTCTATTGGCCCAGAATCAATAAGGAGGTCCGATGTTTCTGTCAGTCCTGTCCGGAGTGCCAGCTACATCAGATACCCAGAAGGAAGCGTGCTCCTCTAGTTCCGATTCCCCTTATTGATATACCCTTTGAGAGGATCAGTGTCAATCTAGTAGGTCCCTTGGAGTCTTCAACAAGAGGCCATAAATACATATTAGTTTTTGTCAATTGCACTACTTGATACCCAGATGCGGTTCCCCTGCGAACGGCTAATTCAATGAATATTGTATGGGAATTAGTAGGGCTTTTTTCCCCCGAGTGGGTATCCCCAGGGAAGCCCTTACAGACCAGGGTACACCCTTTACTTCGGATACGTTCAGGGAGGTTGTCAAGTTACTCCGTATTAAGCATCTCAAGATGTCTGTTTATCACCCACAGACAGATGTGTTGGTGGAAAGGTTCAACCAAACCCTCAAACAGATGCTCCGCAAGGTAGTCAGCGAGGATGGTGCAAACTGGGACCAGCTACTACCACTGGTACTTTTTGCCTATCGGGAGGTGCCGCAAGCCTCTACAGGGTTTTCCCCTTTTGAACTCTTGTACGGATGCCAGCTCCGGGGTATATTGGACATCCTAAAAGAAGGATGGGAAGGAGAGACACTTCCCTCCACCAATATATTAGAATATATCACACAGTTATGCAATAGATTGGCTAAAATCAGTCCTCTGATAATAGAGCACATGTTGAAAGCTCAAGCAGTGCAGATGCAGAACTATAACAGGAGTACCTACCTGCGGGTGTTCCATCCAGGAGACCGAGTGATGGTACTCGTGCCCACTTCCCACTCAATTATTGGACCATTGGCAAGGCCCTTACAAGGTTAAAGAGAGAAAAAGGCTTATTGATTATTTGGTGAAACAGCCAAACCGTCGAGAAAGCGAGCGGGTGTATCACTTTAACTTACTATAGCGCGGAAGGACAGGGAAGACCGCCTTCTCACTGGCCCAGCCCACTCCCTTTTCTTAAGAAAATCTGTCATTAACCTTAACATTAGCCATAAATTGAGTCCCCAACAGGGACAGGAGCTGGAAGCTGTGATCCTGTCTGTCCTGGAAGTGGTCAGTGAGTCACCCGGCTGCACCTCGCTGATTAAGCACGACATTGTGACAGACCCCGGGATGGTAGTTAGGGAACACCCCTATTGCCTTCCAGAGGCAAGACATGCAGAGGTGGAATTAGAAATCTAGCAGATATTGGATATGGACATCATCGAGGAATGTCACAGCCCGTGGTCCAGTCCCATTGTTCTCGTTTCTAAGCCCAGTGGGTCATGGAGGTTTTGTAATGACTTCCGATGCCTCAACCAAGTCTCTAAATTCGATGCATACCCCATGCCCCACGTCGATGAACTACTTGAGCGGTTGGGGAGTGCACGCTATTTGACTACTCTTGACATGACTAAGGGGTACTGGCAAATTCCACATCCACAAAAGAGAAGACGGCATTTAGTACCCCTAGAGGACAATGGCAATACAAGGTCCTCCCATTTGGAGTGCACGGGGTACCAACGACCTTCCAGCATCTGGTAAACAGAGTGCTAAAGCCACACCAGTCCTACTGTGCCGCCTACCTAGATGACATAGTCATTTTTCCAGAACCTGGGAGGAGAAAATACTACATGGTCTACGCTGTCCTCCTGATGCTAACGAAAACCGGGCTACATATCAACCCCAAAAATGTTTTTTTGGGTTGAATGATGCCAAATATTTAGGGTACCTAGTGGGAGAAGGACTGGTGAAGCCACAGTGTTCAAAAGTCAAAGCCATCCTTGATTGACCCCATCCGATAACCAAAGGCAAGTGCTAGCTTTCTTAGGCTTAGTGAGTTACTACTACTGGTTTGTACCTCAGTTTTCTGAGAGAGCCGCCCCCTTGAAGAATCTGACAAAGAAACGGGCCCCTTTCCATGTGGTGTGGGATGATCTGATGGATCGGGCATTCAGTGACTTAAAAATGGCCCTTATGTCGGCACCTGTTTTGATAACTCCTGACTTTCTCTCCCTTTTATCCTCCAGACTGATGCTTTGGACACAGGTCTAGATGTCATGCTGAGACAAATCATTGATGGTGCTGAACACGCTGTGATATACTTAAGCTTAAGAAACTGTTGGACCAGGAGACAAGGTATACGGCGATAGAACGGGAGGCTCTGGTGATAAAGTGGGCGGTGACTCATCTGTGGTACTACTTGTTGGGTCGGGAATTTACCCTGGTGCTAGATCATGGCGCCTTCCAGTGGATGGCCGTCCATAAGGAATCAAACCCTCGAGTTACCAGGTGGTTTTTGGACATGCAACCGTATAAGTTCACTGTCACTTATCATCAGGGTACGTTCCAGGCTAACGCTGACGCTCTCTCTCAGGTTCACAACCTCTCGGTTTTGGGTCTGGGCTGTAGGGGGGGTCATGTCACACACGAACGCATAGGGAGCAGCAGAAAGACCCAACAAGCAGCGCAAAATCTCATGTCAGGGGACAACGGCAATGTACTAACCTTTCTCTCTTTGTTCCTTCCAGGAAAGACGACACTCCACCACCATGAGTTCACGCCGAAAAAAGTAAACAAAGACGCCAGCCACTTCCGGGTTCCTTTGCTGTTCTGTGTGAAGTTTGCGAATTCTCCTAGTGTCAAGCCTGAGTGTTCGTTCCTCTGGGTTCTCCAGTTTTACTCCCACATCCCCAAGGATGAGTGTGGAAGGCTAACCAGTGATTGTAAATTATCCCCATGTGTCAACATGCAAATGAGCTGCCATCGTGAACAGGTTTGGATACTACATTTTACCTTTCTGAACTCATTATTTGGTTTTTAGAAATTATCCTTTTCATGTTTGCTTTATTCTGCTTACCTCACTACCACACCATTTTATTTGTTTGTCAGTCATGGTTGCTGCCTTTTTGAGGATGCTGTTGTTGGAAATGATGTCTGTTGTTACTCTTGTAGTTTGACAATGATGGTTCACTATGGCTATTTCAGATGGCAGAACACGACCCACGATGTCCAAACCTTTGTAAAAAGAAGACAAGTTCAGAGGACAGTATTTTTCAAGTTGATATTATTTATTCACAAACATGCTTCCTATGCATTTGTCATGCAACATTGTGTTTCTATAAATTAAAAAATATATATCTTGCCCACTCTGGTGCTTTACAATGGACATATGGTGTGCAGAGAATAAGTTGTAAAATTCAACCAAATACATTCATTTTTCCAGCCAAGACAGCTGTCGAGTATTGAAATGCACCTTCTGTGTTTTTGAGGCATGTTTGTAACAACAAAATAGATCTGGAAATAATCCTTTTATTGCATATTTTTGGGACTATTTTTCTTGGGGTAGGAAGACATTTTTTACTCACTTCTGTGAGTTCTCACACAAATAGGGATGTAAATCAAAACAAAACTAACCACATGGCAGGAAAGGTTTACTGTGATTTGGTCTGTTGGGAGGACTGGTCTTTTTTAAAATGGCTGAATCTCGTCATATTGGTGATTTTTTGTTCAAAAATGACATTTATAAACTATTTTACAATGTGTGTGTTATGGGACAACAGCACATGGTTAATGACATATGCAAATTAGCCATGTGGAGCTGAGCTACCAGCACATAGAAATCAGTGTTATATATACAGAGGCAGTGCAGGTATACATCAAGGTACATCTGATCATACTTATGTCTGTGGTCTGTAGCTGGCATCTTATCTTATTTCTAAACTAAGGCACCTAGTGTATTCCAAACAGCTGCCAACTGTATAAGGGTACAGTACATACAGTATCTGACATAAAAGATATATATATATATATATATATATATATATATATATATATATATATATATATATATATATATATATATATATAAGTACTCTTTAATATTACATGTTAAAGTGTACTTTCTCTATTTACTAAGAAAAAAGAACACACTTATTGGGCACCAGTTCTTTGCATCCAGTCTTGTTCACTGACGTCTCCTGTGTCTGTTTTTATATTTTGTATCTCCTGCGTTTCCATAAAATCAAGTGCATCATGGCCCCTAAATGGCGCACTCAAGCTTAAAAAGAGATGTAATGAACAGGTCAACAGGTCAGCAAAGGAAAGAAAGCGGTGTGAAGACTCATGAGGTCATTGATCCCTCTTGAGAATGAATAGGATGAGTGGCGTTTCTCAAGGTTAACAGCTCATCATTGTCCTTTCCTAATGAGGAAATAAACGGTCCTTTCAATGACCATTACACAACTGATAACATTGGCGTGTCAGTCCACCCCTCATCCGTCTTTAAGCAGGATCGCTGTCCTCACAAGCTCTCACAACACACACCTCCCACCATGCAGAGACTAACACCTGTCAATATGAAAGTGGCAAAGGAGTGAATGTCATGCTTGTGAGTCTGGCTATGACAATATTTAAAAACAAGGAGGCTTACTTAAATATGTGTGAAAATATTGTAACTTATGCTGTACAGCATATTTGACCTCTCCCGTATAATTACTAAGATATGCCGATATTGACTTGTGTCCCCAGTGCCGGAACATAAGCCATATGCAAGTTGATGAATACCTGAACTCATAATATTCAGATTGTGGTCAGCTAATGTACCCATCAAATGAAAAATGCATTTTTTTAATGCATGCAGTGTGGAAAGCTGGAGCGAAAAACGTAAAAGTATACATTTGTGAAAGTTCTGCGCATGGCTCAGTACAACTCTGTGATGTCATGCTGGCCTTGCAAAGCATCATGGGGTGCTCTGAAAAAAGTGTTCACCAAAGCCCGTTACACTGCAATCTTCTAGGACAATTATTTGACAGACAAGTTTAACGGTGAATACAGCAAAATGCTTTGGCGAACTTTGCCGATCAATTCTAATAAACAGTTAACTTTGATTAAAAATTTTAATTATTCAAGTCATTGCCATTACATTTTTTTAATCGAACACCAGCCCTAATATCTCTATATATAATCTTCATTTGGATCTCGATATTTGTTTGTCCGTGAATGAATTAGAAAAGAAGCACTAGATGGCAGTAGAGAGACAGCTTAAACATAGGCATTGCATTAAGAATCTCCTCCAGGCTTATACTACTGAAGACTGTAGTACGCCAGTCACACCTCAAAACACAGACATTCAAACTAAACAAATTGTTGTGCTTTAAATTAACTAAAGAGATCTTCATTTAGATCTTGATCTTTGTTTGTCCGCGAATCCCATGCATGCGTAGACCACCTTCCAGTTTAGTACGTTGTTGTTACTCACGGATGTCAACAATGTGCGTGGAATAACGAAAGGGTTGGTGGACAGTGTTACACTGGTTAGCTCCTGAGGCCTGGTTAGAGAATGAGATTGCCGAAGATAAAAGGTACGTGCCTACGTAACATATGAATGAACGAAAGACAGTGGATAAAATGAATGACAACGTAACAGCACGTTCTGGAAATTATTATTGTTGCATTGTAGTCGGCGAGTGCTGCGCGTCTCACAGTTGTACCGTGGCTTGCTCACATGTCAGTGAAGTGATCCCTATTTATGCTTTAAAGAGCCTGGATACCTATGTGTCCCCCTTTTATAAAAATTGCTCATTGTATATTGCCTTACTCTTTGGATTGCCACAGAGCAACCTGCGAGATTGGAGAAAGGTTGAGAAGACATCGTGAGAGGAAACAACAGCATCGTGAAAACGAGACGGACTGTGGACGGACAGAAGCAGAAATGCTCCTACACCACCACATTATTACCGTTTGGACAGTGATTCCGAGTAGGCCGTTCCTATCAATGTCCAAGGGTTTTCTTTTGTAATTTTGTTTCCTGTATAAAAAATCATAATGTTGTGTGATGAAGGGCCCAGTTCACAACTGGAAGCTGCTTTTTAAACAGGGAGCCCTTCACAGACAACTTTAACACGTGCAACGTAGTTGGGCGCACATGGCTAGTATATATATATATAGTATATATATATATATACGTATATTTATGTGTGTGTATCTGTGTGTAGTTAATATTGTGTCTGTCTGTATGTGTATTTCTGTGTGTCTGTTCAGGACTATGTCTTATTGTTATATGCCATTTGGTATGAGAATCGTCAAAGCAGGGCCAATGTTTATGATATGCCATCTGGTGGAATGAAAAATTGCATTTTATTACTACGTGCATTACAAAAAATTTGGTATCAGATTTGTAGTACTAGGGTGTTGTACTGTGTTAGCCATAATGAATGTAAGGAGAAGTCAAGAAAAATATCACCTTTTACTGGCTAACTAAAAAGATTACAATATGTAAGCTTTTGTGGCAACTCAGACCTCTTCTTCAGGCAAGTTGCTTCTAAAGCTTTCATACTGTAATCTTTTTAGTTAGCCAGTAAAAGGTGATATTTTTCTTGACCTCTAATTGTATCAGATTTGTAAAAGCTTCATAATGTTTCTGAGGCACCATCTGTTGGAATGAAATATGTAATGCATTTTAATACTATATGCATTACAAAATACATTCCAATAGGTGCAATGCAAACATTAATGCTGAATATACTGAGTTCTTTTTTTATTTTATTTTATTAATTTTATTACAATCCATACATAGCAATCAAGTTTTTACAAAAAAAAGAATTATGTTAAGAACAGATCGATCCCCACCCCTGAGAGAGAGAGCAAGCCAAACGGTGTAAGATTTAAGGTTTGTAAACATACCTAAGTTAATAAATTCTCTGTGCTTTATAAACTTATTTTAAAATATTACTGATTAGATCCTGCCATGTTTTGAAAAAAGTCTGTACAGATCCTCTAACTGAGTATTTGATTTTTTCCAATTTCAAATAATATAACACATCGGTTTCCCACTGACTTAAAAGAGGAGAGTTTGGGTTCTTCCAGTTTATCAGAATAAGTCTGCGTGCTAAGAGTGTAGTGAATGCAATCACAATTAGTTTGTCCTTCTCCAGTTTAAGCCCCTCTGGAAGAACCCCTGAATTTGCTGAGTTCTATATTGATTACTTAGATCTGACCCATCTTAAATGGGTAGCACAGCTATATGTGTATGAGATGGTGTCATGTATTGTATTTTGTGTTGTTTAATTGTATTTGACTCGTAACGTGCATGGATGTAACACCAATAGAAAAACTTAGAAATGATGTTGTCTGCAAGAAAGTTCAAAATTCAAGTTCAAAAAGAGATCTTTTGGTTTCTGTACGGCTCTAAGTTTCAAAGAAACATACTTCATGGGAGTGTGTGCCCCCTGCTGGATACACGTTAGCTACACAGTATCGTGCCTGCTTCTGAAGAGAGAGAAAATGAAAGATGAAAAGTTCATTTCAAACACAGCACATGTTAAGTGTCTAAAAATCTTGCAATTCTGATTTAAAGTTAACTCATCTGACCAGAAATAATACAACAGTATTTAATCATTACATTAAAATCGGATTTCTGGAAAGGTTTTACTCCTTAGCAAGGAATCAATGAAAAATAAATCTCATCAGATTGTACTGTCTATAATGAAGAGAAAGAGATTGGGAAACAGTCACTCTAGATTTGCTGTTTTATATTTTTTATTGCCTTTTGGGTTTATGTATAGATGCAGACATAATTTTATTATTAATTAATTCTGTTATGCATTGAGTCTTACAGTGCTGCCAGGCTAGGTTTGATCCCTCCAAGACTCTCAATTGGATTAAAGATGGATAAGTAGATGTTTTGTATAATAATTGCATTTGGGTTATTCTTAGAGTGAGATGTACACTTTATACCAACGAATAAGAGTTATGAATTATTAATTTAGGGACCCTGTGCTAAACAGCATAACATTTTCAAATGCACTTCATCCAATTTAAGATCATAGGAAGTTGTTGTCTATCTTAGAAGAACTCATCACAAGGCAGACATCAGCTGTGGTCCACTTCAGGTCACAGATACCCACACTAAGATGGGTTCAAGGTAGACACACCTGTTAACCAAATTTGCACATCTTTGGCATATAAGATGAAAACTGGAGGAGCTAGAGAAACATCCTCTAAACACAGGGGGAATGTTCAAACTCCACATAGACAATGACTAGGCACAGTATTTGAACCCAGAAAGATGGCAACCATCATACTATACTTATGCTAAATAAACAGAATCATAACCCCCCCCCCAAAAAAATGCACAGTTCCCTGTGTTACTTGCAATTACTCTTCTGTCCCCCTTGCGCTGCTCTTTACATTTAGAGGGGCCTGTTTTCTTACACTGATATCCACAGTGCATCCTCCACTGACAGCTTCTCCCTGTCAGACGTACCAATTTAGTGCCCAATCCATCACACCAGTCAAGAAGCACCTAGTAAATGAAATGAAGTGTAGTGAGTGTGACAATAAGAAGAGCAAATAAAACATTACTTGATGTACTTTATTGAATAAAAGGTTGTGTTATTTGTGGCTTGAGGTGGTTTAAAAAATGAAATCTCTACAAGATAAAGATTTTAAATGAAGCCTATAATTTTTAAGCAGTTTATTTATGTATTTTCATATTTTAAGCTTAGATATTATAGCTGTCAAAACATAAAAATAAATCAATATTTTCCAATAGATTAAATTAAATGGCAAATGCTGGCAAAGTGAACATTACTCTTCCTGTCAAAACAGGAAAATAAGTTCTGTTCGCATGCAAGTTTCTTAAACTTCCTTTAGCTTGTGTAGTCATGCTGCTACCTCACAGCTTCGGGGACCTGAATTCAAATCCTGGCCTGGTCCTTTGTTCTTATTCTGACACGGAGAAGGTAACATTGAATTTTTTAAATAAATGACCTGAAGATGAGACAAGAGTCAGAAAAACAAGTAAAGAATTGCAATCTGGAAGTCAATGATGTACAATTGTAAAGCCAAAATCAAAAACTCAACATGGCAGTCTGAAATCCGTAGAACAGAAGTTGTTACCAAGAAGATTAACAAAATGAACACATGCTATTGTTGTTTTTAAGCCAGTATTCCTCCCCTGGCCCATGTTTTAAATTCTTTTTTATGTCTTTTTTGTGCATTTTTGATCCAATCATTTATGCTAGTATTTTATTTGATTTATACCAATTGATAAATTATGTATTTTCTATTAATTTAATGCATAATTATGTTCTCTGATGTTCCTTGTATTTTGTAGGTGGATCCCCAAGAGCTATAGCCACCTGTCTATCATATTTTTGATCCTGTCCTCAATCTTGTAAAGGACAGGCTAGGAACTGAAGTCCAGTGCGGTTCATTTGAATGTGCTCAGGTGGGTTTTGGTGGTATTCAGGTGAGTATTGTATTTTCTTTAGGTTTGATCTCTGGCTTTTCCGATTACATTTGCTCTGCTGCTTATGATTATTCTTGAGGATTCTGCATTGGGTGTCATTTGCTATGAATTGTCTGATAGACCACTCCCTTTGCCTCCTTTTCTGATCTTTTGAAGCCAAAACACCATTTAGCCCAGTAAAAGCCAAAGCCCATCTACAGAGTGAGAGCTTAGGCTTCCTTGGAATGTTACTTTTTTAGGGATACCAGCCTGCTTTTGGCTCAATTTTGAAGGCCTCACAACTTTGCCATGTTTGTGCTGCTGACAGGTATTCTTTTATCATTTTTCCACAAACTTGAATACAAAAGGTCATTAGTCAAGATGGCCTTTTTACTTTTCTTCAATTGACCCCTTGAAGTTGTGACCCTTAAGGCCACACCACTGGCAACCAGGACCCATACCATGACAACAGGATTCACAAAATGGTGGAGCCCAAAGAAAAACTTAAATAATAAGTTCCCCCCAAATTATGTTAAACCTCAATGTTAAAACATTAGAACATCAGAAAAATTTAGACGATAACAGGTCATTCATCCCAACAAGCCTACTAGTCTTATCCACTTAATTCTTCCAAACTAATATTAAGTCGGTTTTGATGGTCCAAAAAATCATAAAATCTTCCTACCACGCTACTTGGTAGCATATTCCAAATGTGTCTGTGGTTTTCTGTATAATGAAAAACTTCTTAATGTTTGTACGAAATTTACCCTTCACAAGTTTCCAACTGTGTCCACTGTGTTCTTGATGATCTCATTTTAAAGTAATAGTCTTAATTCACTGTACTAATTCCCTTCATGATTTTAAACATTTCAGTTATGTCTCCTCTTAGTCTTCTTTTGCATAAGCTGAAAGTTCTTTTGAACTTTCTTCTTAATTCTTTCCCTGTAGCCCTGGAATCAGCCTAGTCGCTCTTCTCTGGACCTTTTCTAGTGCTGCTATGTCCTTTTTGTAGCATGGAGACCAAAACTGCACACAATACTCCAGATGAGGCCTCACCAGTGCATTATAAATGTTGAGCAGAGCCTACTTGGACTTGTACTCCACACATCAGGGCGCTGTACAACCTAAAATTCTGTTAGCCTTCTTAATGGCTTCTGGATGCTGCCTGGCAGCTAATACGGTTGAGTCCAGTATGACTCCTAAATCCTTCTCATAAGGTTTACTTTTGATTTTCAGACCCTCAGACCACCCCCCGCCCCCCAATCTAACATTTTCACACCCTACATATAATACTTTACATTTACATACGTTAAATTTCATCTGCCACAAATCTGCCCAAGCCTGTATTCTCTCCATGCCCCTCTGTAATGATTCAATGGATTATAGACTGTTTGCCAGTCCACCTGTCTTGGTATCATCTGCAAACTTAACTAGCTTATTATTTATGTTCCTGTCCAAATCATTTTATATTTCAAAGACACACGCATAAATTGCTAGGATCGATTCAGGATTAAGCACAAACATTAAAGAAAATCGGAATTGAGACCATTTATATGGTGTTAGCACCTTCTCTTGGTATCTCTGTGGGGTTTTCTCCAGATACTTGGTCTTCCACTATGTCCGTAACAAGACATGCAATAAATCAACGTTATTATTATTGCTGTATGTGTGGCTGATGCCTTTATCTAACGTGACTCTGTAAGATCAGGATACATCAAGATTACAAACACAAGCAGTTTAAGTCATTTGCTCAGGGTCACACTGTGACTCAGATGTTGTAGCTTTGTAGTTTACGTTCCAGTACCTTATCTTCTTGGTCACCTTGACTGTGCCTTCCATCCAAGTTAAATTATTTTTATTCATCTGACAGAATTTACTTAATGTTAGTATGAATCCTGGAGAAAAAAAATACAATCTCACAGTTATATAACAAGTTTTCTCTCTTCAGTATAGAAGATAAATTGGTTTACAGCAGGTGTCTTGCCTACAAGAATTGAAAATGCTTCTGCACACTTCAGTCTGTAATTACCAAAATGAACTGCTAGCCAGCCTACTGATTATTGGTTAGCTAAAATGCTGGAGGGAAAATGTTCATTCAAAGATAACAGAAAAGAGAAAGCAAATGGTTCCCTTAGCAAGTAATTGGTGGTCCTGGCTCCCTCTTAATTACATGTCAGTGATGGTTAAATGAAATCCTTTCAATGGCTTGTTTCACTGCTTAATGGCAAAACACACCATTCGTGTCTTTCTCCTCGGATTACCTGCCATTTTCTCTAAGTGTAGGTGTCAGAAGCAAGAAGCTGAGGGTGCAGACATGACATGTTTTATATTGGAAATAATGAGGAGTAGTTAAACAACTAACACTCCCACCTTCGAAGGAAACATTCAGAAAGGGGGACAGTGAGACAACACCTCCCCCATGTATTGTGTGATATGTCCACCTTTGGCTGCACCCTCTTCCCATGTTACCTCTATTATAACTGTCCCCATTCCTCCAACCCATTGTTCTTTCCTCTTATTCAGATATTCTCCCCAGCTGTCCAGATATCTCCAGAGACTAAAGCTCCTACCAGAGTATAAAAAGAACATATGAGCGAGCTATCGCTCCACCTATTCATATCTCATACATCCTAAAAGGAGGATAAAAATCCGTACAGGACATCGGGAAGCAAGCAAGGGGAGACATTAATGAGCAAACAATACAGTCACACTTTTCATAAAGATGACAAACATTAAAGGATATAGTAATAGCAAGGAACTGAAAAACTTCATAACATTTGAGGCAAATAGTAACCATAAATTTTGTCCATCAATCCATTCAGTTATTCAGTCTGCTAACTCCAATAAAGGTTTGGAAAGGTTTGAAACCTCCCCAAGGAGAATTGGGCCAAGGCAGAAATCAACTCTGTTCAGTCCATCAGAGGGTACACTCACTTAACCAACCATCCATTTATTACTGGAACTCTTTAATTAAGTGTTGGGGGAGGCAGGAGAAAGATCATCCTAGAAGCACTGAAATTGGTGAAAAAATGAAACATATTGAGATTACTAAACAGATTTTGGATACAGAAATATTGTGTTTCTCTGCTTATCAGTATAAATTATGTGCCACCCACACAATACACAGGCGGTCAGTTTACAGTATGTGCTCATTCACAGACACCACACTGTGAAACAGCACATAAACAGTTTTTAAAATGATGCTGTGTCTTGTTGTCTGTGGTGTTCCTTACATCATCTTCTAGGAAGATGACAACAATGACTCAAACATCTAACAAAATAATACACACACACACGCACATATATACTATATATATATATATATATATATATATATATATATATATATATATAGTGACAGACAGAGGGGGCTATCGTCCTCTTGAACCCTCAGACTATACGCCAGACACCAGATAAAAGTCCAAAATAATGACTTTTTATTAATACAAAGTGCACAAAGGACCCTCCTCTCCACAATACTCATAAATAAACACAATACTAAATCAATAATCACAATTTACCACTCCCAGAAGCGTTGCCACCCTTCCACCCAGCTTAGCTCGACGCTCTGGTGTCTTTCTCAGTCTTTTATATTCCCTGACCCGGGAGTGTTCCCACAGTCCTTCAGTCCATGATTCCTTGTTACTTCCGGGTCAGAAAAAAAGTCCTTTTCTTCACCCCGGAAGTATGTCATTCCCTCTGTCGCCTTGACTAAGATGTACTTCCTGGTTATAGGTGAAACCAAAGTCTCTGTGTCTTCCTGTAGCATCTCCTGGAGGTCCCCATGGTATCTGGCGGCCTGGGGGTATTGGCCGAGATGAAAGGCAGGCCATATCCCACAATATATACTAGAGGGTTGCTCCCTGCTTGCTTCATTCTCCAGCCCTCGTGTTGTGAAGAGGGGGGCTGAATGTACCCCAAGGAGATGTGGTCACTCCTCCAAAACCCCCTCTTAAACGGTGACACAATGGGAAACAAATACATTTTTTTTATCTCCTCTTTGCTCGATCAGCTGCTAGATTGCTGCTGCTGCCATGCTGTGTGATCTGCATCTTGCGCAGTGCTTCAAACATTTAAAAGCCTGTACAGCAGCTGTCTTTGTCATCTACTCTTTGTCTTTTATTTCCGGCCCCAGTTAAATGTCTTGGCGCAAAGTCTCATCTCGCGGGACAGGAGTTCTTGATATTTTTTAGTTTATAATTAAAAATGGAATAAGAATCTGAAAATCTAACAACATCACATTAAAGTTTGGTAAATTCCGAAAAGAATGATACCAAACATTTATATGTAGGTTTTAAAATAAGCCCAATTTAAAGCGTGCCAAAAATGTCACATAAAAAGTCACATAAAATCGTTGCACAAAATCATCGCACTTTTAGGCTTAGGATTATATATATATATAGAGAGTATATATATATTGTGGAAAAGCTCGGACCCGACACACACAGGAAGACAGAGAACGTCTTAAACACACACGTTTTAATTGCAACCCCTATTTACAAGCCCAACCCCCAGTGCAGTAATTACCCAAACACACAGTCCTTCAACTTCCTTCTTTTTCTTCTTCCTATTGCCTCCAACTCCTCCCAGGCAAGCTCTGTCCACTTCCACCCGACTCCAGCACCCTTGCTAGAGTGAGGCAGCCTCTTTTATAACTTCCCTGGATGTGCTCCACGTGCTTCCTGATCTTCTCCCAGCAGCACATCCTGGTGTGGTGGAAGCGCTGCTCTTACACCTGGAAGCACTCCGGACATACCTGGTATCTTCTTCTGGTAGCACTTCCTGGTGTGGCAGAAGTGTTGCCTTCCAGGGCTCCACAAGTATCCAAGCGGCCCCTGGCGGTGACCACGAGCCCCAACCGGGTTGAGCTTCCAAGCTTTGATCCCGTGACCCCCATGCAGACCAGGGCGGCTGCCCTCTCGTGGCCCGGATTTGGAATTGGAATTGCTTTTCTCCTGGACCCCCAGCCATCTTCCACTATATATATATATACACACACATATATATATATATATATATATATATATATATATATATATATATATATATATATATATATATATATATACACATATATAGTTCTCAATGGGAAAAAAATCCTGCTGGATATCTATACTGATATGGACTGGGTAATGTGTCAATCATTTCATACTGAATTGATATTGAGTGAAAAAATGATGCGGCAGGCTAGTCCATTTTGCCGAAATTACATTGCAGCAACTCAAAATCATACTCAGTAGTTTGTATGGCCCCCATGTGCTTGTATGCATGCCTGACAACATTGGGGCATGCTTCTAATGAGATGACAGGTGGTGTCCTGGGTGATCTCCTCCCAGATCTGGACCAGGGCATCACTGAGCTCTTGGACAGTCTGAGGTGCAGCCTTGCGGCCTCAGATGGACCGAAACATAATGTCCCAGTGGTGTTCTATTGGATTTAGGTCAGGCGAGTGCAGGGGCCAGTCAATGGTATCAATTCCTTCATCCTCCAGGAACTCTCGCCACATGAGGCTGGGCATTGTCATGAACCAGGAGGAACCCAGGACCCACTGCACCAGCACAGGATCTGAAAAAAGGTCCAAAGATTTTATCCCGATACCTAATGGCAGTCAAGGTGTCGTTGTCTATCCTGTAGAGGTCTGTGCATTCCTCCCTGGATATGCCTCCTCATACCATCACTGACCCACCACCAAACCGGTCATGCTGAACGATGTTACAAACAGCATAATGTTCACCGCAGCTTCTCCACATGTCTGTCACATGTGCTCAGGGTGAACCTGCTCTCATTTGTGAAAAGCACAGGATGCCAGTGGTGGACCTGCCAATTCTGGTATTCTAAGGCAAATGCCAAACGAGCTCCACGGTGCTGGGCAGTGAGCACACGGCCCACTAGAGGACGTCGGGTCCTCAGGCCACCCTCATGAAGTCTGTTTCTGATTGTTTGATCAGAGACATTCACACCAGTGGCCTGCTGGAGTTTTTTTTTGTAGGGCTGTGGCAGTGCTCATCCTATTTCTCCTTGCCCAAAGGAGCAGATACTGGTCCGGGTAATGGGTTAAGGACCTTCTACGGCCATGTCCAGCTCTCCTAGAGTAACTGCCTGTCTCCTGGAATCTCCTCCATGCACTTGACACTGTGCTAGAAGACACCGTAAACCTTTTTGGGAATGGCACGTGTTGATGTGCCATCCTGGAGAAGTTGGACTACCTGTGCAAGCTCTGTATGGTCCAGGTATCGCCTTATGCTACCAGTAGTGACACTGACGATATCCAAATGCAAAACTAGTGAAAAAACAGACAGAAAAGACGAGGAGGGAAAATGTCAATGGCCTCCACCTGTTAAACCATTCCTGTTTTGAGGGCTGTCACATTGTTGCCCCTCTAGTGCACCTGTTGTTAATTTCATTAACACCAAAGCAGCTAAAACTCATTAACAACCCCGTCTGCTATTTAACTAACCGATCAATATCCCAGAAGTTTCATTGTCTTGATGCTGTATTCTGATTAAAAATGCATTTCCATTTTGGATTGGGCATGAATATGATCAGTCCGTGTCAAATCCTCTGTGATATGAATGGCGAGATATTTGAAGCTGCTATCCCTCTCCACTGTGATCCCATAGATATTGAGGGGGGTTGAGGACCACTGCTGTCTCTTACTGAAGTCCATCACCAACTCCTCCATTTAGTTGGAGGCAGTTCTTTTGACACCACAATGCCATTTTCCTCGCTTCCTCCATGTATGCTGTTTCAATATTGTTGGAGATGAAGTCCAGTGACACTGTGTCATCAGCAAATTTGATGATGGAGTTGGAGGCCCATGTGGACACGCAGCAGTGAGTATAGAGTAGAGCAGAGGGCTGAATACACATCCTTGTGGCACTTCTATATGGAGTGTGAGGATACTGGATGCTGAACTGCAAACTCTCACCACCTATGGTCTCCCTGTAAGAAAGCTGAAAACCCAGGCACACAAATGGTTGTTCAGACCCAGGTCTCTCATATACAGTATCTCACATATTTCACTTAGTCCCCCTGCTTCATATCCATGTGGCTGAGGGTGGTATGCAGAACATTGGAGATGGTATCCTTCCTTAATCAATTGGGACAGTAAGCAAACTGGAGTAGGTCTGTGGAGTTGGAGATGGATGTTGTAATTAAGACTTTAATGAGTCTGTCACAAACCTGGTTGGTAGTCATTCAAGCATGAGGGCTTGTTGTTCTTTGGTTCTGGGAGAATAGTGGACCTTTCAAAGCATGTAGGGACCACAGACTGAACCAGACACTGGTTGAAGATGGAGATGAAGACTCTGTTCAGCTGGTTGCACCTAGAGATGCCGTCTGGTCCAGGAGCTTTCTTGATGTTGACCTACACCATTGCCCTGAGCACGTCTCAAGCTGCGATTGTAATGATGACACTAAGCTCTGTCAGCAGGCAGTGTCTGCCAATAGCATTAGGACGATTAGCCTCAAAATGGACATAGAATGTATTAAGTTCATTGGCAAACACAGATTCGGCGATTGGAGCCGCATTGGATTTGCTTTAAAAGTCTGTAATTGTATGCAGTCCATGTCACATTCAGTGGGTGTCATCCTGGTGGAAGAATGATTCCACACACTCCCAGTACTGGTGCTTTGCATCCTTTACAGTGCCTCCATATGTCCTATGAAGCAGCTTTCTAAGTGCTGATATCGCCGGTGGTGAGTCCTGCCTTATACACAGTGGTATGGGTGTTCACTGCCTTACAGATAGTTCCATCAACCAACAAGTTTTGGTTAGCAAAAGACTTTATTGTTACTGTGGTGATAAGGTCATATTAAAGCATGTTAACAAAGCTGATCACTACTTCCACAAACATGCTGACAATGTCTGCACATGACCAGAACATGTCCCAGTCTATACCATCGAGCACATCCTGTAGCATGGCTTCTGATTGTACAGACGAGCGCTTTACTTCCATTGTGACCAGGGCTTCCTGACAAAACTTTAGTTTATATACCTGTACTGTCATGAACACCAAACACCGGTAGTGAAACAGCTTTGTAGCCCTGCTTGTATGGCACGTAACAGTGATTCAGTGTGTTAGCTCTTCTGGTTGTACATGTAATGTCTGAGGTTTGCTTTATTAAAGTCCCCCAACCACGATGATTGCTGCGTCTGGGTGTTTGTTTTGAGTCACCATGTAGTTCAGACAAAGCCATATCTGTGTCTGAAAGAGGTGGGATGTACACCGCTGTGGTGATAACCGAGCTGACCTCACGAGGTAGGTAAAAAGGGTGGCACTTCAAGGGTATACAGTATAACCTAGATAAGGCAAGCAGGAGTGAAAGAGAACAGAAACACTCTTTGCCTCACACCATGAAACAGACTACTCCACCATTAAATTTGTTAGCCTCTGCCGTTCTGTCCATGCGGAAAATGGAAATGGAGTCTGATAGAATCACCACTTGATCTGGCACTTGGGGGGGGTGGGGGTCAGCCATATCTCAGTAAAACAAAGAATGTTGCAGTTTCTGATGTCCTGTTGGAAAGTCACTCTTCCTCTGAAATTATGTAGCTTGTTGTCCAGCAAATTTACGTTCGCAAACAAAATTCTGGGCAGTGGAGGGCGATGGCCAGGTTTCCTTAGTCTGTTTCGGACTCCAGCGTGGGTCCCCCAGTGTTTCTTTGTTCGTCGCCACAGGGCCTCATGGCTGTGTACTTTGTCCTTGTCCACACCCCAGAGTATCTCAGCTGGCTCAGAAGCCAAGTGTAAAACTTGTTTTCCTATGTCCCGGAGCATTGCATAAACTCCTAAAGTCATTGTTGTATGGGCATGAAAGACTGTAAAAAGTGAATAAAAATATTAGGTAAAGAGTAAAAAGTTTAAGTAAAGATGCAGTCTACATGGAGCAATCAGGAAGGCATTTAGATGTAGCCGCGCCAATCACCTGTGATTGCCTGTGTAAGAAATTATGCATCCTTCTGGGCAGTTGTGCTTATACAATATGGTTTCTCCACACTGTGAAGGAAGAAAAGACAAGACAGTTAACAGCAGCATCCCCTCATGTTCTGGGGTTAACACATACCTGGGAGAAACTTGTAAGCTGAATCTCTGATGTGCATGCGTGACAATGTATATATAGATACTGTATATGTATAATTATTTTAGATGTTTAGATGCTAAGGATAGAGCTGCCAGGGAAGAGGAAAAAAGGAAAGCCTCAGAGAAGGTTTATGGATGTGGTGAGAGAGGGCATGCAGATGATGGGTGTGACAGAACAAGATGCAAAGGACAGAATGATATGGAAGAAGATGACCCACAGTGGCAACCCCTAACAGGAGCAGCCGAAAGCAGAAGAAGATTTTAGATGTTTAAATCATTGCTGTCACAAATGCAGAATGCATGAATGCAACATGCAACATTCACCACTAATTGTTGAAACGATTAGCAAGTATTACTAGTGAGGAAAGCACAAACAGTACCATGGTATTAAGATTAGTCTCCTGTATTGCATAATCTATTTAGAAAGTATTCTGTGCTACCCCACTATTCAAATACAGTTGTTTGTATACAGACTGAGGGTTTGTAAGTAATCTACATAAGTTGGGACACCTTTAGGAATTGTTTGCATCAAATTTCAAGGTTTAGTTAACCTCCATTGCTGCAGAAAAGCTGTAAGTTGTTCACTCATTACTTGTTCCCTGAGAAAGGCCTTTTTGCACAACTTTGAAAATGACATTATTTTTCAGTTTTTGGTAACCTACACCTTTTTTTGACCTTTGGCAGTTTACTGCTTACCTTTGTACCATTTCATGTTATTCACTCATCTCTGCCTTCAATAAAGACCACCAAAATGAGTGTGTATATAGTGTATAAATTGTAATGCTACACTTTTGCTTTGTGCAGTTGGTTTAATTACAATGAAACACATTCTCTTACAGTAAAACCAGCCAGATGATTTAGGTAGCAAGAGCTGAAGTGTGGAAGAGCAAGTCAGAAAGATGCAGGATCAGCTGCCTTAACTCATACAGTATCTCAAAGTAATAAAAATCATTAAAAATGGCAGCTCTTCTAATGCAAGCAACCTTTCCTCAGCTCAGGTTTTTCTGCCTTTTAGGTTTGTCTCGAACATAGCATCTCCATCCCTCTTGAGGAAAGTAGCCCGAAAAAGATGTCTTTGAATTTTATTAAATCTGAGGAGACACAGAGTTGCATTTTGATTGAATTGCTTTTGCAATTGCAAAAATAAAGTGTGCCTGAAAAGGAACTGTTTAATAACTTCATTTGTGCAACTCAGAGCTCATGATAAAATGTATATAAAATGTATATACTGCCAAGCACAAATGCTTAGGAGACATCTTCAAGGCTCTGATAAGGTAGGCAATACTACCCATAGCCGGGTTATGGTCATGTTTTCTTTTATTTTGGTCTTTACTGCAGCTGGGCCATTAAACAAGAATTCTTTACGGAATCTTTATATGCTTGCTTTGATTTATTTTAATATATATATATGGAAGTGAAGGTCTGAGATACAGATACAGATACATATTAATAGCTAGAAATCTGCAAAGGGAGAAAATGAGTCACGTATCTTAAAATAGTGTTTTATTCCTAAGCTTTCAACAACCTACCAGGTGTTATCATCAGGGAAAAACAATTACATATAAAAGAATCAAAAGCATTGTATAGCAAATGGGGGGGTTTAATCACGTGAGGTTTAGAGGGTGTTGGTCATTAAGTCTTTTTCTTTTTAAGCCTGCATATGCTGGGTTCAAGTCCAAGTATCTGTTAATTACATTTTCATTAGAGAGCCACGATTCAGCCAGCTCTCTGCCACTCTTTGTATTGGCCCTGAATTTTACTTTCACAGTGTCCCAGTTAAATTTGTGTCTGGTGGAATTTGCATGCACGTAAATCTGAGACCGTGGGTCTTCTAACAGCATTGTGATGTTCTTGTATACGTGTTGTGAGTCTTTTAGATGTTTGTCCCACATACACTCCTGGGCATGCATTGCATGGAATGCTGTAAACTGTTTCTTGTCTCTGTGGTCAAGTTTTTGCTTTTAGCATTGTAACACACAGTTTCTAACATGTTTGCAGGTTTGTCTGCTGTCTTGATCCCAGATTTGGACAGGATGTGTGCTGTAATTTCTGACAAGCCGCAACAATAAGGGAGGGTGTGATAAGTGCAGTGAGGAACCAAGTTGGAGTCAACTGTGTGCTGAGGTCTGGGGCGTCTCCTGTATAGGCATTGCTTAATAAATGTCTTAGGGTAGCCATTTAATTTGAACAGACAGAACAAGTAACAGCTTTCATTCTTTATTGTGTCCATTTGATCTTCGGATCAAGGTCTACCTAAGGACCTAGTCAATGCCTGACCTGTTAATCATGGTTTGCTCTAGCTTCCTCCCACATTGCAATCACATACTTTTTAAGTTACTTTTTTTTACTGAGAATTGACCTGCTGTGAAAGTGCCCTGCAGTGGATTGGTATCCCATCTAAGGCTGGCACCAGTTGATTCAGCGAGACCCCATTATCCTGAAATGAAGCAGGTAGGTACAAAAAAATGAAAGATATTTCCTACAGTGATTTTCTGTCTTTCTTCTTTTCTGTGAAATAAAACAGCATTAAAAAAGCTGCGTGTGCCATCAGCCAGCCAGCACGATTTCAGAATGCAGCTGCACATACTGCTTTATTAAAAATTAAAATAATTACCCATTATATTACAAGAAACTAATCCCTGGGGATGGCAAGTAAGACTCTTGTTCTATTAGGCACAAATCCAATTAAACTTCAGAATCTATTTTTTAAACATCCTTCCCAATTAAATATGATCATAGTGTATGCTCATTAAGAGAAAGTGGGAGCCGGGTCACTGCACTTTTAATTGTTACCTGGCCTCTGCTGTAGAATGTAAAAAGTGCTAATTTAGAAATAGAGAAATTGTTCGTTATCTTAGGAATAAATATGGCATACTGTAAGGGCTCTGGTTTGTAATATTGTCAAGTGTTGAGGAGAAGTGGTGTAGGAAGGGAGGGGTGGCAATCAAGGCAAATCTATTTTTAGTTGCAAAATTCTGCAGGATGAAACTGTCCATTCAGCACTAATAGAATTTTTCACACTAGAAGACAGAAGCAGGCTAGTATTCCACCGTATGGCAGTGATGGGCAACAAGCTGTCTCACTCATCCCAATAGAACATCAGTGCCAGCCTGCTTGTGATACGGTCAAGATATTTCCTGTGTTAGCCTGGGTATGGCGTTTAGAGCTCTTCTCGTGCTAACCTGATGCACTTACAGCCTACCATCATAAAAGTTAATTTTATCAATGGTGTCCATACATTTTGGGCATTTAGACCTTGCGATGACTGAGCACACGATTAAAATACATGGCAGTTGTGTCTTTCTGAGAAATTCTGAGTGGCCTATATGACAAATGACTGCTGTAAATGAGTAGAACAAAAGAAATTGGACAAGTGAGAGATGATAAATCACTCTGCTGAGCTCAGTTGGTCGGCTAAAAGCCAGGATATCCACATGTCTCATCCAGGCTTCTCCTCTTAAGCTATGTGGCTTGGTAGTTTGATTCATATTTCTAGTATTCTGTGTAAAGAAGTGCTTCCATGCTTTCCATCTTAAATGTACTTTTTTTCATTTCCATCACTGCTGATGAATACTGTACGTGATATGAGGAATGGCTGGGACAATCTTGAGTCCAGGCCACTATAGCTTCGTCCCTTTACCTGGCAGGAAGGCTGAGGTAGTAAATAGCCTGGGAAAACAGATTCTCAAGAATTCTCCCCTGACACAATGGGGGGAAGCATTCCTGGTCCAGTGTGTCCATTCTTAAATCTACGGAGCATACTGGGAGTTGCAGCCACCCACTGCAGGGGCACTGCAGGAAGGAGCTTTTCCTACTTTTCAGAGCACCTGCCTACCCTGCAGTGCTTCCTGCCTGTGGTGTCCTCACACCAGGAAGCACTCCTGGGTCCAACATAAAAGTGGCCTCCACCACTCACATGGGGAAGGAGATGTGCGAGGCTTTCCTGTGAGAAGAGGAGGAGGACTGTTAAATGGAAGAAACTGGTGAAACATATTTGTACATAAAATGATTGTGTTTGGTAAAATTGTGTCAAGGATCTGGGGTCATGAGATGCCCCCTACAGGCCACAGTGATCAGCTGTTTAACTGAAAGAATTCTGCAGCATCAACATGTCTTGGCACATGTCTTTCTTAAAAATGCCTCAGTACTTTCCTGGCCTCTCTCTTTTTCATGATCATGAGCAATCCTTCATTTCCCTCATTATCAATTCCATCCACTCATCTTCTTCTTCTTCTTCTTCTTTTGACTACTCCCATTAGGGGTTGCCACAGCAGATCATATTTTTCCATATCTTCCTGTAATCTGCATCTTGCTCTGTCACACCCACCACCTGCATGTCCTCTCTCACCACATCCATAAACCTCCTCTAAGGCCTTCCTCTTTTTCTCTCACCTGGCAGCTCTATCCGTAGCATCCTTCTCCCAAGTACCCAGCATCTCTCCTCTGCACATGTCCATACTGATGCAACCTCGCCTCTCAGACTTTGTCTCTCAACATGAGCTGACCCTCTAATGTACTCATTTCTAATCCTGTCCATCCTCATCACACCCAATGAAAATCTTAATATCTTCAACTCTGCCACCTCCAGTTCTGCCTCTTATTTTTTGGTCAGTGCCACCATCTCCAACCCATATAACATAGCTGGTCTCACTACTGTCCTGTAGACCTTCCCCTTCACTTGCTGGTAACCGTCTGTCACAAATTACTGCTGACACTCTTCTCCACCCGCTGCCTGCTCTCTCTTCTTCACCTCTCCTCAACACTCCCTGTTACTCTGTACTGTTGATCCTTGGTCTGTAACATCTTTAGCATGACTGGTTTGGTGGTGGGTCAGTGATGATCTTGGAGGCATATCCATGGAGCGACTCACAGACCTCTACAGGCTAGACAACGGCATCTTGACTGCCATTAGGTATCAGGATGAAATCCTTGGACCCATTGTCAGACCCTACGCTGGTGCAGTAGGTCCTGGTTTCCTCTAATGCACCCATACAATGCCCGGCCTCATGTGGCAAGAGTATGCAGGCAGTACCTGGAGGATGAAGGAATTGAAACAATTGAATGGCCTTCACGATCCCCTGACTTAAACCCAAAAGAACATCTGTGGGACATTATGTTTCGTCCATTAGGCCGCCGCAGGTTGCTCCTCAGACTGTACAACAGCTCAGGGATGCCCTCATACAGATCTGGGAGGAAATGCCACAAGACACCATCCGTCAACTCATTAGGAGCATGCCCCGCGCTGTCAAGCATGCATACAAGCTCGTGGGGCCACACAAGATACTGAAAAGCATTTTGAGTAGCAGAAATTAAGTTTTTGAAAAATGGACTAGCCTGCCACATCTTCATTTCACTCTGATTTTAGGGTGTCTACACAATTGAGCCCTCTGTAGGCAGAAAAACTTTTATTTCCATTAAAAGACTTGGCATCCTTTTGTTCCTAAGACATTACCCTTTCATTATTTGTATAGATATCCAACTTCATATTGAGATCTGATGTATCTAATGTGTTTCTTTAAAGTGTTCCTTTAATTTTTGTGAGCAGTGTATATATATATATATATATATATATATATATATATATATATATATATATACATATACACACACAGACACATATATAAACATATATATATATACATATAAACATATATATAAATATATATATACACATCTATACACATACTGTATATATACACACATATATACATACTGTATATACACATATATATATCTACATATATACTGTATATACATATATATATACATACATATCTATATATATTAGGTGGGACTCGATTAAAAAATTAATCCAATTAATTAGAGGCTGTGTAAGAATTAATCTTGATTAATCGTATGTAATCGCACGTAAATTTGCCCCAAACCTGGCAGCTCTATCCTGAAAAAAGCTTTAGCATCCTTCTCCCTTAAAAATAAAGTGGTAGTTTAAGTACCCAGCATCTCTCCTCTGCACATGTCCATACTGATGCAACCTCGCAGTAAGAGCCACTCTCAGACTTTGTCTCTCAACATGAGCTGACCCTCTAATGTACTCATTTCTAATCCTGTCCATCCTCATCACACCCAATGAAAATCTTAATATCTTCAGTACACCCTCTCTGCCACCTAGCCACAGTTCTGCCTCTTATGAAAAGAAAAGGGAACATTTTTGGTCAGATTGCCACCATCTCCAACCCATATAACATAGCTGGTCTCACTACTGTCCTGTAGACCTTCCCCATTCACTTTTTCCACCTTGCAAGTATTTAAAATCATCCACCTTCACCAACTCTATTTCCTGTATCCTCACCATTACACTGACCTCCCTCTTATTTACACACACACATGACCTCCCTCTTATTTACAAACATGTATTCTGTGGTCCTACCGACCTTCATTCCTCTCCTCTCTAGAGCATATCTCCACCTCTCTGGGGTCTCCTCGACCTGCTCTCTACTATCGCTACAGATCAGAATGTCATCAGCAAACATCACAGTCCATGGGGACTCCTGTCTAATCTCATCTGTCAACCTGTCCATCACCATTGCAAATAAAGGGCTCAGAGCCGATCCCTGATGTAATCCCACCTCCACCTTAAATGCATTCGTCACTCCTACTACAGACCTCACAACTGTCACACTTACCTCGTACATATCCTGTACCACTCTTACATACTTCTCTGCCACTCTCAACTTCCTCACACAGTACCACCACTCCTCTATAGGCACTCTCTCATATGCTTTCTCCAGGTCCATAAAGACACAATGCAACTTCTTCTGGCTTTTTATATACTTCTCCATCAACAGCATCAGAGCAAACATGGCATCTTTGGTGCTCTTTCTTGGCATGAAACCATACTGCTGTTCACTAACCATCACCTCCCTTCTTAACCTAGCTTCCACTACTCTTTCCCATAACTTCCTGATGTGACTTGCAGGACTTAAGAAAATTAACTGTGTTTGGGACTGCATGGGTACCTAATGTAGGTCTTCAAAATTCTCAAAGGCATTAATAAATGAGTTCCTATAGAATGTTTCCAGCTTGTGGCGAATCACGTACTGAAGAACACCAGTGGAAATTAAAGTATATAAGGCATATAAGACTGAAGCCAGGAAGCACTTCTTTATACAATAAATATGAGACATGTAGCTGGAGGAGAAACCTTGACAAACTTAAAGTAAGCTTGCCAGTTGGATGATGAATGACCTCATTCCTGCTTTGCACATGAAGTCCCATCCCTTCCAGTCCAGCACTGTAAAGATTCAGAAGCCACCAGAAGGCACTGTCCTTTGAGGAACTGCAGCTAAGGAAAATGGAACTCTGCCTCAGATCCATCTTTGTTTTTACCATGGTGTATTTTTGCATTCAGAAGTGCATTTTCTTTTGTCACTTTTTCTACAACCTTATTAAACTCTCTGTTTCATTTATTTTCACATGATGCATATTCTGTGTGCTATTGGTCCTTCTCCAAAAACCTTATTCTTTAAAACCTATTAATTTGGTCTATAGATCTTTCATTTATCGGAGTTCATCTACAACACCTTCATTTCTCGAGTCTAAGCCTAAGCACCCAAAACTACCAAAAATTTTAGCCACATTCAGAACATGCAGTACCACCTGGTAGCTTATTTTCAAATGGGCTCACAACTCCTACATGAGTCTTTGGAAGTGAAACCTGCACAGCAGATCCAGGCCCTTGACTGAACATTCCATTCACTTTAAGTCGGCAACTCTAACTCTTGTAGGCCTGAAGGTGAATTGAAAGCAAGTCAGATCTCCCAGCATAAAGACATCACACCCTTTCAGGTCTGGGTCTATCCTGTAAACTCCAGCATAGGTTTTAGGTGACTTCACAGGACCAGGAGAGATAGTATAATTGACAATTGGACAACAAAATGGCCAATTGAGTGGCATGTGTATCAATGCCTTCAGAATGCACAGGTGCTTAAAATCCAATCTTTTGCACATATCCAGACTATGACACATGTCAAAGGAGACTTGACATTCAGAATCCTCTCACCTGGCAAACTGGTCCGTGATACAGTTGTGTTGATGACAATACTCAGAAAAAGCTACCTGGACATCATAAAACAGCCTGGCTCGGACTTTCCCGCTTTGCTAAGAAATAAACGTTACATCTCATCAATACCAACCCATTCCTCTAGCACTCCCATTGCCACACCTATCAGAAAACTGAGGGACGTGATGACATGTTTAGATTTGTGCAGGCCGTGATTCAGTCTTTCAGCAGAATGCCCAGAAATCTGGAGCTATCTATCCTTCGCTGCGGATTTCTCATGCTTTTAATATTCACTTTGTTATTTTACTGTTGATGATTTGTTGTTCTCTCCTCTTATTACTGATTATTACTTAGTTCTTGCCAATATCACTAATGATTCATTTCATCTATGCACACAAGGCCTACGATGAAGACCTGACATGGTGAAGTGGGTCATTTCAACCCGCTCTAGGTGAAGGACTTTTGTCCCTGGTTTGGATATACAGTAGTTGTTTTTATATGATTATATTAATATTTTTATGTCATTTACATTTTGTTTGTAATTGTGTTTTGTCTCTTTAAATGTGTAGATATTCCTTGTGTTTTGTCACTACTACTGAGACCTCCACGCTTTCTATATATTATGCCTGGGAAGAGACCTCAGCAGCATTTTAATTGAAGTTATCAAAGAGTTTTTGTGCCGGTATCACCATTGCTTTGCTTTTGTTGGTTTCTTTGGTTATGTTGCTTTGACATTGGATCCTGATTTTTGAATATTTGTGCTAGGACCTGTTTGCCTTAGGACTGCCTTATGGCAACTTCTTTCTGGTCGTTTGAGAACTGTTCTGTTATTCTTATTTTATTAATGGTCACAAGATAGATTATTTCACCCTCTTGTGAGGCAATTTGTGACATTTAAGATTATTTTCGAACTTTCTCCAAACAAAATGAAAAACCAGTAACTGAAGACTTAAGATGCAAACAGAAGTCAAATGTAGATTAAATATATTAATCAAAAGATAAACCCCTCTGCTATATCCTACTTGTTTGAAAGCTATCTATCAATAAGTATAACAAAGAACTTTAAATTCACCAAGAGATAAGGAAATATGTAATTGCCGTCATATATATATTTTCACATCCCATGACATCAACAGTGCGACAGTCACAGTCATAAGATCAGCTAAAGCCCATGTCATGTTAGATGAGTTTTTCACCGATTTTCAGTCATAGCTTTCTTTTACATGATCTTAGCCAGTTAAATGTGATTGGTGATGCACTCCGAACACATTCCAATCACATTATGTCACGTTAAACAATTGCCTAATGACTAAGGCCAAAAAGTCTGCAACTCGCTCAATAAAATCAAACAGGTTAGATTTTCTCGTTAGTTAGAGGAGTGGGCTGTGCACACAAGAGAGCTGACAATCATGGAATGTAGTGATGAGAAATAAGGAACACGAGTTTTGGACCTAAAGGAATAGAAGCGAAGCTTATCTGTTGTGAGGTCTCAAGATTTATGTACTCTTACAGAATTTAAAAAAGAAGAAAAAGGGCTGAGACACTTGAACGCACTGCAGCTATTAACCCTTTTCACAGCACAGGCTGATATATTTTACATAATAGAATTGAAAAAAGAAATAATGGGCAGAGACTTCTGCTAATCTTGCTGCAGCGTCTAACCCTTCAAACAGTGCCAGCTCGGTCAGGCAGCATGCTCTTGGCTGTTAGAAAAAGGGGAGAGCACAACTGAAGAATGTCACTCGGTTGGTAAATGTAACATGGGCTGTAATTTTCAGTTATGTAGTCTGACATGGTGTAGAGATGAGATCAACAACTGTGACCTGAAGTTCAGACATACCCCACGATAAAAAGTTACAGAATGTAGCATCAGCTTAGTCAGACATTGCATACACCAGAAAAATAGATGGTACCAAAAATAAATGTTTACGTTCAAGATACATCATAAAAATAAGTTCAGAAATAAGTTCCTCCTCTTTCAAAAACCCAAAATAGTAAAAAAAAACACATGTACAGATTTGACAAAATACTTCCCCCATCAGGTGACACATACATTCATGAAGCTAAGCCTCAAACAGTAATGTTAGTTAGCTTGTTGTGTAAGAATACTGCTGAGTTCCTTTCAATCTTCTGCTCCTCTCAGACAGCACAGCTCCTGCTCCTGTGTTAGTAGTATCCGCATCCTCCTCATATGGCTGCAATACAGCCAGAAAATCTACAGCATACAGCCTGCTCACAACAAGAGGGGTCATCAGACCTATTCACTGGGGTTGATCCTCAAAACAATGAGTTGTTATGTCTAGTCCATCAATTCCCAAAATTCTAGTACCTACTTAAAAACATTTACAAAACACAATGCTTAAATAAAATGACAAGCCCAAAACCAAAAGCAAGTATTAAAAAAAAGTGAGTTCTCTTTGTTTCAGAACTACAGTAAAAATGATTGATTCCCCAAGAAAAAACATATTAAACACAGGTAAAATGTAGAAAATAAAGGCCATTATAACACAAAGCATGTCCCGCCAAAGTAGCAAAAAGTCCCTGGAGCTGAGAGGCAGCAGAGCACAACTATGCCAACCTCATCTCATAATACATTTATGGATGCATTGTGCTGGCAGGTATAAGGATGTGGGCAGTTTGAACTTGCTGGAGAGAGTCCCTGTGCTGCAATATCATACCATGTGTCTGTCATTTCTAATCGCTTTTTATATCTACTACAGTGGGATGCAAAAGTTTGGGCAACCTTGTTAATAGTCATTATTTTCCTGTATAAATCGTTGATTGTTACGATAAAAAATGTCAGTTAAATATATCATATAGGAGACACACACAGTGATATTTGAGAAGTGAAATGAAGTTTATTGGATTTACAGAAAGTGTGCAATAATTGTTCAAACAAAATCAGGCAGGTGCATAAATTTGGGCACCACAAAAAAGAAATGAAATCAATATTTAGTAGATCCGCCTTTTGCAGAAATTACAGCCTCTAAACGCTTGCTGTAGGTTCCAATGAGAGTCTGGATTGTGGTCGAAGGTATTTTGGACCATTCCTCTTTACAAAACATCTCTAGTTCATTCAGGTTTGATGGCTTCCGAGCATGGACAGCTCTCTTTAACTCACACCACAGATTTTCAATTATATTCAGGTCTGGGGACTGAGATGGCCCAGAACGTTGTACTTGTTCCTCTGCATGAATGCCTTAGTGGATTTTGGGCAGTGTTTCAGGTCGTTGTCTTGTTGAAAGATCCAGCCCCGGCGCAGCTTCAGCTTTGTCACTGATTCCTGGACATTGGTCTCCAGAATCTGCTGATACTGAGTGGAATCCATGTGTCCCTCAACTTTGACAAGATTCCCAGTCCCTGCACTGGCCACACAGCCCAACAGCATGATGGAACCATCACCATATTTTACTGTAGGTAGCAGGTGTTTTTCTTGGAATGCTATGTTCATTTTCCTCCATGCATAACGCCCCTTGTTATGTCCAAATAACTCAATTTTAGTTTCATCAGTCCACAGCACCTTATTCCAAAATGAAGCTGGCTTGTCCAAATGTGCTTGAGCATACCTCAAGCGGCTCTGTTTGTGCTGTGGGCGGAGAAAAGGCTTCCTCTGCATCACTCTCGCATACAGCATCTCCTTGTGTAAAGTGTGCAATGGTTGAACGATGCACAGTGACTCCATCTGCTGCAAGATGATGTTGTAGGTCTTTGGTGCTGGTCTGTGGGTTGACTCTGACTGTTCTCACCATTCGTCGCTTCTGTCTATCCGAAATCTTTCTTGGTCTGCCACTTCGAGCCTTAACTTGAACTGAGCCTGTGGTCTTCCATTTCCTCAATATGTTCCTAACTGTGGAAACAGACAGCTTAAATCTCTGGGACAGCTTTCTGTATCCTTCCCCTAAACCATGATGGTGAACAATCTTTGTCTTCAGGTCATTTGAGAGTTGTTTTGTGACCCCCATGTTGCTACTCTTCAGAGAAAATTAAAGGAGGAGGGAAACTTACAATTGACCCCCTTAAATACTCTTTCTCATTATAGGATTCACCTGTGTATGTAGGTCAGGGGTCACTGAGCTTACCAAACCAATTTGAGTTCCAATAATTAGTTCTAAAAGTTTTGGAATCAATAAAATGACAACGGTGCCCAAATTTATGCATCTGCCTGATTTTGTTTGAACAATTATTGCACACTTTCTGTAAATCCAAAAAACTTCATTTCACTTCTCAAATATCATTGTGTGTGTCTCCTATATGATATATCTAACTGACATTTTTTATCGTAACAACCAACGATTTATACAGGAAAATAATGACTATTAACAAGGTTGCCCAAACTTTTGCATCCTACTGTATGTGTCCTCCCACCTGCTTCCTTGTCCATCTTTCCTTCTATCGGTAAACCATTTGTGCTACTCACTTGTTCATCAAAAGTAGGTAATCATCTACTGTCTCGTAATCTCCTTTTTTCCTTTGTATGGCTTGTCACACACAAGTGACTGGGGGCAGCTAAAGGACCCAACGAGCCGCGTGAAACCACAAGACGGGGCACTAAGACAGCGTGGTAACACCTCTCTCTTTATTTTAACAGGAAAGATGAACAACAAAAACCCAGGGCACCTTGAATTTGTGTCAAAAGCCTCATCCAGACATCCAAGCCGCTTCCGTATTATTCCTAAAACCCCCTGATGACTTTACCTCCGGTTGCGTACAACTGATGTTACCACCATCCCAAGATCCTCCACGTCATCCTCCCAGAATTCCACATTCCTTTCTCCATCACATAAATTCTTCCGTGTTACAACCATTTTCTGTCAATTGTACATTACAAACCTGATAGTTATAGAGAACTCTCAAGTTCTTACTGTGGTTTACAGTATACGGGGACAAAATCCCCAATCCTTACACTGTATATCTGTGCTTTTCTTCACAGGCTGTAGATTTATTGGCCGGTTTTTCTCTAAACTGGTTTGAAGCCTGTTTTTAATTATCAGTATGATTGGTGTTAATTGTTTTGAGGAAGGTGAAAATTTTCCAGAAATGCATGCTGATCTACCATCTGTCAGTAGCCATTGTGACCTTTAATAAGAAATGACATTGTTGAAACAAAAGAAAACTTATCCAGTAATCTTTTTCCAGGTGTACTGACTAACACTACTTACTGCATTTAAACCTGAGCTTTATGGCGTCTACCTTCTTTCCATCTCACAGCTCTACTAAGCCACCATTGAGCTACAAGTCTACCAGGATTGTCTCAGAGGCCTTAAAAATCATCATATTGGCATCACACTTCAGAACGCTCATTACCAGTCTTTTTTTTTACCTTAGTTAAGCCTTTATTATGTGTCATCACAAAAGTTAGAACTCCTGCCTCAATGCTTCAAAAAGCTGAGCTTCATTTAGTCGGTTATGTTTTTCATGTGTCTTTTGGTTGAGTTGTTTCCATCAATCGTCTAAAAATGATTCTTCTGTCTCTTGTACTGAGAAATGTTCTTTCGGTTTTTAAGGCATGGCAGTTACAACTTTGAAGTATACTGTATGTAATTTTAGAGTGTTGTAGTGATTAGAGCTTTGGATTTTAAACTTTGACATTCTGTGTTCAGATCTCACAAGTGACATTTCACCTTTCTGTGCTCCTATTGGATAAAAAATAAACAAAAGAAATGTAACCAATTATATCTCTCAAAATTTGCCTTGTAAAAAGTAATTATAATTGTAATATAGGAGGGAGACAAGTAAAAAACTACATTAAATATAATAACAGCCAATGGACATTATTAATATCTTGTAATTCCCCATGACTTGGCCAAAGCACCTGCAGCATTCCACTCCTGTGGTACTGAGTTATGTTACGTTTCTTTGACATAAGTGTCATAATAAACTTGTACGATATCACCAGACAAGCGTTCCTCCCACATCAAAAATTCAAGTAACAGAACCATCTAAATAAAAGCAATTACAAGCAATACGCCTCCCCAGCTAAGATAAAAGTTTGCAGTATATTTTTCTGCTAAGCCAACACCTCAGGATCTAGCTTTCCATCCATCTATTTTCTGAATCTACTTTTGCTACTACAGGTACAAAGCAAAACTGTCAGTGCTAAATTAACAAAAAAGGTTTCCTTCTACACCTTTAATGGTTACTTTAACACTACACATTACGTTAACAGTGGCAATTTTCTGTTGCTGGGTAAAAAGAAGGAAGAAATCCATGATGGGGTGTTAATACATCATAGGGCACTCAGATGCATTTGCCAGGTCAGTAGAATCATCAGTTTGAAAATCATGGCAGCAAAGTGGTGCAAGGGATAATAATAAGGTCTCCCACAATCAACCAGTGAAGACCGTTTGTTGCTCTTGTACTACCCTAATTTAAAGACTACAATTCTTTGAAATTCCATTTAGCTTTCCTGAGTGCTGCTAGAGCTGGATTACTTGGCATCGATGAGCCAACTATCTTTGGTAAATCAGGTATGACAAAAATGGAAGTCAGATTTCCTCAGGGACGGAGAGATTATTCACTGTGAGACCTTTGAAATGGTGAGAAGTCAGGATAGCACAAAGGTGGGCACAAAAGTCAGTGGGATAATTGAACTGACATAGGTTAGTAATTAATTGCTTACAAAAATGAATTCTGAGCTTCAACTTTCCAGCTAGCTTTACAACAAGCTGCCAGTCAGGCAGCCCAGGATTCCTGCTCCAGGAAGTTTAACATTTGGAAGAAGACGTGTCAGCCTGCTGTGGATTTTTCAGTCTCCGTGCAGCTCTTTTTCAGTCATTTCCTCCTTCTTTAACAGCCAGCAAAGCTGAAATATCTCACATTATTTAATTACTGACCTTCTTTCTCTTTTAAGAATCTCTTTTTACTATTCTCCTGAACTGTCTTTCTTCTTAAATTGCGAAGCTCATACAAATCCAGACTAAAGCCCTGTCTCTTCTCTTTTCGTCTTTTTAATTGCTTTTCTTTCATTGGTGAGTTACAGTGCACCTCACTGAGGCTGCGCTCCCACTCCCACACTGTATACTATGTTAAGTTATTCTGAGAGCTTACACTCTTAACATATCAATGAATCCTCTACTGCTACTTTGTCCTTCACTATCATGATGTACCCTTCTTCTTAATTTTACACTGTGGCTGCATTCGATTACTTATCTTCATACTCTTCATACTTGCTGTTTAAAAATATGTCAGGCATGAATCTGGCTAGAGCTCTGTCCAGAATTTTCACATGCAAAATGCTACACACCAAACCCTAAAACTAGTTTCCAATGGTCTCCTTAAGGAGGGATGTGATGGTTTCTGGTGCTTCATATCTCCACGGTCCTGGACCTGAGCCCATGCACTGTCTGTGTTGTGTTAATGAGTTTCTATTGTGACCACCAGGGGGCGCACTAGCTGCCCAACCCCAACACAGACAGGCTCTGGGCACAAGTCTCTGCAAAAGACAAGTGGGGAAGCACTTTTCCCTCACTCTCCACAGCAGTACAGTACAATAATTGTCCATAGCATAGTAAACCAGTACTTTCTTTCCTTCTTCCTTTCCTCTTCCTCCTTCTGCCTCCACTTTTCCTATCAAGCTTTCTCTCTTTCTTTCCCAACTCTGGTTCCTTAAACGAAGTGAGATGGTCTCTTTTATGCTGCACCTCAGAGCACTTCAGGTGGCCCATCAGCATTTTCTGGAAGTCCTCTTAGGCATGGTGGAAGCCCAAGTAGGGCTGTGCAGCTCTGCCTGATGGCCCCCACAGAACCCTAAAGTTTACCGCTTCAACTTGGTGGCGTCGGGGGTGGGTTTGCGGGGGGATTGCGCTCCACGGGAGGCCGTGTCCTGTTCATGTCTGCTCCACTGGTCCTTCCATGACATTGGAATCCTTGTTGGTAAAGGGCCATCACACTAAACTGTCATCCCACATGCTAGAGAATTAGTCTGAATTAGTCTTGCAGGAGTGATGTGAGTGTGAGCAAGTGTGCCATGTGACAGGCCAGTCCCCATTCACATTAGATTTTTGCCTTTTGCCTGGACCTTGGGGCAGCACGGTGGCGCAGTGGTAGTGCTGCTGCCTCTCAGTTAGGAGACCCGGGTTTGCTCCTGCGTGGAGTTTGCATGTTCTCCCCGTGTCTGCGTGGGTTTCCTCTGGGTGCTCTGGTTTCCTCCCACAGTCCAAAGACAGGTTAGGTGCATTTGCGATCCTAAATTGTCCCTAGTGTGGGTGTGTGTGTGTGTGCGTCCTGCGGTGGGCTGTCGCCCTGCCCGGGATTTGTTCCTGCCTTGCACCCTGTGCTGGCTGGGACTGGCCCCAGCAGACTCTCGTGACCCTGTGTTAGGATATAGCGGGTTGGAGAATGACTGACTGACAGAGTGACTGCCTGGACCTTGTGGATCTAACATGGACGTTTGAGGATGTCCTCTTATAGCAGCGTCTGGAGTTATTTCACATGGGACTTGAATATCTAGGTATAAACGCGTTGTCATTTTCTAAACTGCATTGTTAGTGCATTGACTAATCTTGTTCAACTGGAAAAATCCTAATGCACCCTCCATAACCTAATGTTTAGAATGATACTTAATATTACATCAAAAAGAAAAAAAATCAATGTTTCTTTGTGTGGAATTGTGCAGGGCTTCTTTAGAATCTGGAAATAATTAATTCATGTTATTCAAAAATATTGTATGTATACCAGGCCCCTGCCAATGTCTCTGCTTCTCCTCCTGTTTTAATCAATATGAAGATGTCTTTTTGTAACTAATTAGGTCTCTGTTTTGGGTAAGGGATAGGTGTTTAATATGACTTAAGATTAACAAACAATAACTGTGAAACATTTGATTGATTATTTTACTGATTTGACCAGTTTATCTTTTCTCTCTTTTATCTACACCAATATCTGCTTGATTTTTATATTGTAACGGTTCTCTTGTAAGCCATATTGTATTTGTATTATGAAGAAGAATGGATGGATAGATTCAGTAAGGGAATGCTATGGAAAGACATTTTTTGTAACTGCTCTTGTACTTGAGAGAGAGAGAGAGGTGAGGAGCACACGCCGATACAGCGCTTTGCTGCTCCCACCACATGACAAACCACCTCAAGATCCCAGATTAGAACCCAAGTGCAGCCATGCAACGGGTGACACCTCAGCACCACACTAGTTTGAATGGAGTGGAACAGTGTGAGGTTTTGTATGGTGGCTGGAGTGCCAATTCTGCCACCAACCCCCAAGTTTTTCCCTACAGGTTTGAGGGCCTACATGCAGGGCTGGATGCAGCTTAATGTCATACCCAGGATGGAGTAATTGCAGGTTAAGTGTCTTGCTCAAGGGCCCAACAGAGTAGACTTACTTCTGGTGTTAATGGGCTTTGAACCGGCAACATTCTGATTGCCAATGCAGATCCCTAGCCTCAGAGCCACCACTCCACTCTTGTACTTTCTGTACTTGTAAATGTTGCATTTCTTTCCTTGTGCAATTATTCCAAAGATCATTTCAAATATTTTAAAACTGTATTGGAACATCTTTTGTTCTGTATAATGACTTGTCATGATCCCTGCCATTTTTGATAAGATTGTGGCTGACATTGCTGTCTCACAGGGCCTGATCCCTTCTGGCTGGAATTTGCACATTCTCTCAATGTTCTTCTGAGTTTTTGTAAGGACATTCTTGTTTCCCACCCACATCTCAAAGACTGATGGGTGTTTTCATATTACCCTGCTGTAAGTGGCTTTAGGAATATACATGGCTATACCCTATACCCTGGTTCCTGATTTAGAGCATTTGGACATTAGAAGAACTTTTGACAAGAGCAAGCAAGCTGGCTCAACAAAACTCACCAATCCTATCTACCTAATTCTTCCTAAACTACATCAAGTCGAATTTTGAAAGTCACTGAAGTCTTACTGCCTACCACACAACTTAGTAACTTATTTCATGTGTCTATGGTTCTCTGTGAGAAGAAAAACTTCCTAATGTTTGTGCAAAAGTTACCCACTGTGTCCTGTGTTCTTGTTAAAACTCATTTTAAACTAACAGTCTCAATCCACCACACTGATTCCTTTTATAATCTTAATCTGCACGTAATTTCCATTTGCTTAAACTATAAAAGTTCAACTCATTCAATCGTTCCTCACAATTGATCCCCTGCAGTCCTGGAATCAACATAATCACTCTTCTCTGGACTTTTTCTAGCACTTCTATATCTTTGACCAAAAACTACACACAGTACTCCAGATCAGGGGTTCTCAAACTCGGTCCTGGGGGCCCCCTGTGCCTGCAGGTTTTTGTTCCAACCAGATTCCTAATCAGTGACAACACCTGATCTCTTTTAATTAGCTGGTATTATTTATCTTTTATTCTACATTCAGAAAAGCACAGCAGCATGATTTTTACATTTATTAGAAACTTAAATATATTTCTGTTTTTGCTATGGATTTAAATGCTTAACTCTCTTTTTATTACATTTCGCCCTTTCTCTGTGCAGTTTGCTCCCTTCATTGAATCTTAATAATGACAATTAAAAACAAGCAGAGCAGAAACCCAAGCAAACAACACTCAATCGTGAAAGGCTGCAACTACTTTAGCGTCAGCCCCACAAAGTAGTAAATAACGGATTAATTAAACAATTAGAACACCTAGAAAAGTAGAATGACAATCAAGATGAAAATACTGTTAAAAAGAAAAAAAATACATATAACTGCTTAGTACATTTTAATACTTTTTTTTTTTAAACAAACTTAGTTTTCTAATTTGTATATTGTTCCCAAAACAGGGAATCTGGGAAACAACAGCTCACTTAACTAGCACAGGAGTCCAATTAAAAACAGAGGCTGGTTGGAACAAAAACCTGCAGACACAGTGGACCCCCAGGACTGAGTTTGAGAACCTCTGCTCCAGATGATGCCTCACTAGTGTGTTATGAAGCCTGAGCAGAACCTCTTGTGATTTGTACTCCACACATCAAGGTGCTATATAACCTAACATTCTGTTTGCCTTCTTAATGGCTTCTGAACACTTTCTGGCTGTTGAAAGTGTTGAGTCCACTACGACTCCTAAATCCTTCTCATAAGGTATACTCTTGATTTTCTGACCGCCCATTGTGTTTTCAGACCTAACATTTTTACTTCCTATGTGTAATACTTTACGTTTACTGACATTAAATTTCATCTGCCACCAATCTGCCCAAATCTGCATGTGATCCACGTCCTTCTGTAATGACTTGACATATTCCAGATTATCTGCCAGTTCACCTAGTTTAGTATCATGTGCAAAAATAACCTGCCACCTGTTTATACTCCTGTCCAAAATTTTTTATATATATTAAAAACGGCAGTGTCCGTAGCACTGACCCCTAAGGGACACCACTGTTCACATCACCTAATTCTCCTAAGGGTCCTTACAGCATACTTCTCTGCTTCCTGTGTTTTAGCCAATTTTGCATCCATTAGCATGTACCTAAAGCTGACTAAATAACCCCCTGATAAAAATTAGTGAAAAAGCTTTCATTTATTAAATATTTAAAAAATACAAAAACATATTTGAAGAACTCAAAAATTTATTTATTTATTTATTATTTATTAAAAATAAAGTATAACCAAAAAAAAATCTTCTCTCTATATATAAAATCCTAAACCTAAAAGTGCTATGATTTTATGTGACTTTTTTTGTCATGCTTTAAATCGGGCTTATTTTAAAACCTACATATATATGTTTGGTATTATTCTTTCAGAATATATATAATGTAATTTTGTTAGATTTTCAGATTCTTATTATGTTTTTAAATTCTAAACTAAAAAATATCAAGAAGTCATGTCCTGCGAGACAAGACTTTGTGCTAAGAGATTTAAGCACGCCCAGGGTTGGAAATAAAAGACAAAGAGTCGATAGTTGCTGTACAGGCTTTTAAATGTTTGAAGCTCCGCACAAGATGCAGATCATGAGGTATGACAGCAGCAGCAATCCAGCAGCTGATCGAGCAAAGAGGAGGTAAAAAAAACTGTTTTTGTTTCCCATTGTATCACCGTTTAAGAGGGGGTTTCAAAAGAGCGACTGCATCTCCTTGGGGTAAGTTCAGCCCCCCTCTTCACAACACGAGTGGCAGAGATGCAAAGTGGCTGGTGCGTAGCGCAGGCAAGGGGGGTTGGCGAGCGAAGCAAGCAGGGGGCGAACCCCCTACTAAATACATAAATAAATAAATAAATAAATAAATAAATAAATAAATAAAATTGAGAGATCAGTGATTAAAAGCTTTGAAAAAAGTGAAAGAATCAAAACTTAAAGGTTGAAAAGACAAATAAAGGGAGCCACACAACACTTACTGTGATATGGTAGCACAAAATGGCAAAATGAGGTGAACAGCCCTGAAAATAAACCTAATGAGGACTTCACTCAGAAACAGTCCCACAACAGAAATATAGTGCCTTGATGTTGGGAGACTTTGGTTATTTAATAAATGACATCAATATAATAATAATAATAATAATAATAATACATTTTCATGTACAAGGCACTTAAAACTTATGAAATATGTTCATTTTCAAGCCAAGAATGTTCCTGAGTATTGAATGTTGCCTTGATATTGCAGGTTGTTAAATGATGTATACATGTCATTGTTTTAGATGGAAAAAAAAATTGCGAGATTCCTCCATTTTAAAAGAAGTCTTGTTGGGCTCTTCACTTTATTGCCAGTGTCTTTCTGTGGCAGGGTTTTTGCCTCAAGGGCTGTGGTTCACTTTAACTAACTTTTTGTGACTGCTACAGTTGCCAATGTTCTAATTAGAGCGACTCAATATTTTTTCTTCAACCAAGTGTTCTTTATCTAATACTGTATTAAATTGGATGAAGACCTGAAGCATTCATTGTCATAAGTGTCATGTTATTTTCTAACCTGCTTAATCCAGACCAGTGGCACATTTGGTGGCTTGAGCCAATGTCGGCAAGCATAGGGCCAAACCCTCGACAAAGCGCCAATCCATCACAGGGAAAACGGATCAATGTAGCATCCACCAATTTGGTTAACATGCATGTCTTTGGACAGTAGGAAGAGACCAGAACATCAAGAGGAAACCCACACAGACATTAGGAGAACATGCAAACTCCACAGCGGGACGACCTGAGATGTACGTCCTCGTCTCCATTCTGTGAGGCAGCTGCACTAGCACTGTGACACCCTGCTGTCCTGTCAAATAACAAATCAGATCAGGGTACTGAAAATACTTGTTCATGATCCTGTAATTTGTATTTACCACTGTATGTTCATTTAATCTCTCCATGTCTTTTTTGAAATATATAGAATGCCAGTTATGGTTCAATAATAAACCATCAGGCTCTCTGGAGAGACTCTTCAATTGATCAGAGCAGCATGTTTCACAGAAGCAGTTATTTAGTTATTTCCCCTGTACCTTATTGATTCCCCTAAAACACTCCATTTTCAAGGAATCTGGTTGCTTACGCAAGTGCAATCTAGTCATTCACTGAGATGAAGGAGACATTATTACTTGAGACATATGGGAATATGGCAGTGCATATTAAAGGTAGGCCTAATTAGAAAATTACCAGTCTTAGCCCAACTACATGTCATCTCTCAGTCGGTTTCAGATTTCATTTTCATGGCTTCTTGTTCCTTACCTGTTTATTGAGCATGCGACTTTTCACTGTGACTGCTGACTAACACTTCATTGCCTTAAGAGCATTCATATATTTTAACTGTAAAGCAATAAATAATTACAGTTCTGAAAATGTATATGACAGATTAAAATACACTTCTTATATCAGATTTTGTTTATTGTGTAAAAGTAAAAGATGGGTTTTTCAGGGCATGTATGGATAATTGACCATTAAACAAAATCACTATTAAGAACAATTATCCTCATCCTGTAATCATTCCGTTAATTGCAGAAGTATGACAGCTGAGAATATTTAATAAGCATCAGGTTCAGCAGTCATCCGAGTCTTTTGGTTAATTGATTCTGTTAGTCGTATCTTTTTATTTTATCTTTCCTGGTGGTCCTATAATTAGTTACTTGTGCAGCAATTCTGTGCTTTGTAGGATCACAGCTGGTGACCGTTTTCCGCGGCGGTCAATGCCATGCTCCCTGGAGTGCGTACGTGACTGTGACTTTGGTAGCGGGCGGTATTTGGATAAATAGAATTGCACCACAAAGTAAGCTGTCAAGAGTTCTGCAATTGCAGAAAACAATGTATCATTTCTTCTAACTCCTTACTAGATCATTGGTTTTGTGTGCCATTGTGGATTAAGCTTTAACTTGTGTCTTAATTTTAGTGTTTCTTTCTGACTGTGTTCTTTTTATTTTCTTTTGCTTTCATCTTCTGCAGAGCCAGAGGTAAAAGCAGCTCTATTGGCTTAGACTGGATGTCTGTTTTATTGTTGGACTAAATATTGACTGCTGCGGTGCAACCTTACTGCTTTTTAATATCTTTAGAATGAGCCACATTCACCACTTGCCTCAAAATAATACTCAAACTCATTGTACGTTGTAACCTTTGTTGGGCAAAGTGGGCATTGCCCAGTCTGCTGGGTGTTCATGGCACGCCATGCAAAGTAAGAAAGCAGATTTAACAGTGATGCAGGCATCCAGCAGCACAAAGCCCTCACTTGTATGCCATACTAAAAGACTGAACTCCAGTTTGCACCAGGACCTGCATGGACGTCATCTGATAACAAAAGTGTAAATCAGAGTGTACTGACATATCTCCAGTGGCCCCTTCCCTGAAGATGCAAAATGAACTCAAGCAATGATAAAGACCTACAAGGGATGAGATCGAAGATGGACTGAAGAACCCATCTATTAGAAGACACTGATTTTGTAACTAGAAGTGACTTTAATCCAATCAGGAGAAGAAGGTTCAACCTTCCTGTAAAACCACTTGCACCCCAACTCTCAAAGTAAGTAAGAAGAAGAGAAGAGACAAGACAACAGCAAGTTGAGAGAATTTCAGGAAATCTTTCTGGGAGGATGAAAGTCTTCAAAACGACTGAAAACATCCGAATCCTGATGTTTGAACCCAAAAGCTATGAGCCGCTCCTTCTTGGAGAGCTGAATTTGACAAACTCTTTATCTTTGTGGGCCAGAAGCTGAGTCCCAGTATGTCAAGCCAAAGCCGAGTTTCAGTAGTCTGACGAAGATGAGATGCCATAACTTCAAGAATGGAACTTCAGCATCTACACTCTTGGGCCAGAATTAGTACTGCCTTCTCCCTTTGAAGTGGAAAAAGAAAGCAGAAGGCAAGGGGAGGAAGCAGCAGCCCAGCCTTTACAAGGATCACGTAGCAAACAGAAAGAGTGCACTCCATCGCAAGAAGAATCCTCTACTTGAACCTAGAACTCCACACAACATCGGGCATCATCCATTAAGACTTGGGATCATCTGGGCCAAGATAAAGTAGAACTCTAAATACCAATAAACAACCAGCCTGTATGTTATATGTTTGTCTGACTAGTGTGCCACTGTCCAGTCTTATCTATCTATCTATCTATCTATCTATCTATCTATCTATCTATCTATCTATCTATATATCTATATATATATATATATATATATATATATATATATATATATATATATATATATATATATATATATACACACAGTTATCCTACTTCTATTTTCTTTGTGTTTATCAATAAATTTTATTATTCTATTTCTTAAAACGAGTGTGCCTCAGGTACCATGATATAAGTATAAAAGCTAGAGACCCCCTCCTACAACAGAGAAAGGTAAAGCAAATAAAGTAGGAGCCTTACCAAATTATTAGATTAATTACCTGTATTGCCAAAGGTAAAACTGATAATTAAATTAAACAAATTTAAATTTCTTTTTCAAATCCCACATTATTAAGGTGCCCCCCTGGGTGGTCGTCTTATTGATTATTGTGCACTTTTGTTAGAGTGGCAGGGAGTGACAGATAGACAAATGAAACACAGATAGATCTAGGAGGGAGATAAAAGAATGTCTGCATTAAAATACAATACAGCCAAAGGACATTATTAGTATATTGTCATATCCGATGACCTGACCAACGTACCTACAGCATTTCAGTTTTATGTTAGAGATATTTTTCTATAGAAAATTATGTTACAGTGAAGAAATAGAAATTTGTGTTATTTTTTAACCAAAGGGGTGTTTTATATATTTTTGCCCTTACTGTTATTGTCTCTTTCAAACAGGATAAGTTATTGAGTCTCCTTAACACTTTATAGTAAAACATGGTATTATCTCTAGTGTTACCACGCCATGGCACTCTGTCTTCAGGGACTCACTGATGGCTATAAATGAGCCTTGCTATTTTATTACCCAGGTGTTGAAGGTCTGAGTCACGAGTGACTTAGTGAGCACCTCCAATGCGGTACTCAGCTTTATCCTTCCATATTGTCCTATAATTTATTCTTTTTGCAGGTGACGCATGTACAAGGCCTCGCCTGGCCATTTAAATGAGGCAATTCTTAGAGCCTCATCAACCCACTTTTAAAATAGACTGTTGAAATCACCTTTGAAATTTCTTGAGATGTCGAGGTTGAAGCTTCTCTTCATTGTACACGTAGGGCCAATAATTACTCACTACAAAAATCCTTCATTTCATCTTTACCAATCTTCTTCCTTATATTAGAGATGCCTCTCCAGTCTGAGCCTCCACCTGGGGTGTTTTAAATTGGCTCCACGTGAGTACTGGTGTGTGTGTGTGTATGATTGGACCCTGTGATGGCCTGGCGCCCTGCCCAGGGTTAGTTCAAGGCATGTGTTCTATTCTTCCAAGACAGGTTCCAGATTCCTGTGACCGTGAATTGGTCTAAGCAGCCCTGGGCTGTTACTTTCAACTTTCCACACCAGTTCTGGCTCCTACTTGACCAGTAAATAGACTTTTTACATCCCAAGATCCAATTTCCATCAACCAAAATTTGTCTATCTAGATCCAGCCAGCAAATGCTAGTCTCATCACACTTCACCTTCACTGTGTGGATGGTGAGACCTCACAGCAGCTCCATGTGGTTTCTCTGGTGCGAGCCTGATTTTTCAATATAGTGCCCTAGACAGTGCCACTGCCACACTTGCCTCCTTTTGCTGGGGTGCTTTTGACTTTTATGTGCACCACCTTGACAATAAAGAATGGTTTTGTAATGATGAAACATACCAGTAGTTTACTGTATAGCTCTAATGGTACATGTGGTCCAAGAGTCCCCTCGGTACAGCAAGGTCAGAACGCAAAGAAGGGTGAGTGTGGTATGGTGGCTAAGGCACTGGACTTTAAAATGCAAGTCTGCTGTAACTCACCGGATACTTTCGAGCAAGTCACTGAACTCAAAAATCCTGTAAAAAAAAAAAAGTAAAAGAAAATAAACCCTCGGGATAGTATTTCACTATTGACAGGTACAATAAAAAATAAACCATGTTTGTATGTTAATTAGCAAATCATCACAAATTTAACTTTTAACAGATGCCACCAATGTTGAGTGATGTATCATTATTTATGAAGGGACTGCCTCCACAAAGAAATACTATAAGATTTTGATTAAAACAAAAAATGGTGCAAACTGCCGGCCGTCAGGGTCCAAGTCTGTCCCTGACAGGGCCCTGTAGACGTCTTAGGCTGTGTTCAGTTCCCTGAAATTTTCAGTATGCAAGTGAGTTTAATAATAAAAAAAAAGTTGAAGATGTGCATCACTGGGCCTGGCCTGCCCTCTGGTGGATTAAAAAATATTACAATCTAAGCTGTTGCTCTGACTAAATGGTTGCCCCTAACTACAATGATAATATCTCAGGAATGAGGCTTGGTACAATCAAAGGGATGCCCATGTGCTATGGAGAGACTTGTTTCTTGTTCTTTATTGTTCATTCAATTTATTTGTTCTTAATAATAACAATAATTCATTACATTTATATAGCGCTTTTCTAACTACTCAAAGCATTACCCTGTCTTTAATTGTAAGCTGGTGTGTGCTTCTTTTAAATTAAATGAAGCCATTCAGTCATTTTACAACCTGCTTAGCACTGAATAGGGTTATGGGGGGCTGCTGGAGCCTCTCTTAGCCAGCATAGGGTGCAAGGCAGGAACAACCCTGGACAGTGTGCCAGTCCATCACAGGGCAACACACTCACACTCATACACACATACTCTCTCACACACACACACACACACACACACACACACACATTCACCCCAACCACACTCCAGGGCCATCTTAGGATTGCCAATTCACCTAACCTGCATGTTTTGGACTATGGGAGGAAACTGGAGAACACAGAGGACACCCACACAGACATGGGGAGAACATGCAATGCCCATGAAGATAGGACCTGGGACATGAACCCTTGTCTCCTTACTGCAAGACAGTCCCAATAAAGTTTTACAGTTTAATACTTTCTTGTTTATCATGGCACTAGGGAGTGGTGAAATGTTGTATGTTGGTTGGTCATGTAAGAATCTCCCTCTTCTCCCTAGATGTGTTATTATTACTTTTAAACAGTGTGACTGCAAAGTCATATTTTTTCCAATCTTTGCTGTTACAGGATAGTAATGAGGTGCCATGAAGAAATGGGGCATACAGACTCAAGACAGGAAATGGACCAGGTAAAACCTGCATGGGTGATGATTCTGTACTGGTGGCATGAAAGTCCTTTGACACATTTGTGTAGGTAAATTGCCAGCTCCAAGCAGTAAGTCCTGAAAGGGTGTTCTGGAAGGTTATTAAATATGAGGGAATTACGGCCTGCGTGTCAGCATGCTTGGTGCTGATAGCTTATCAGACATGAAGGATGCCTATTCTTTTGGATAATTAGTTGGCTAAGGGACATTGGCAAGGGCGGTTTGAAATTTCCCAAAGTGCCAAAAGGCAACACGAAGTGCCCAAAAGAAATAAAAGTCACCCCAGTACAGGTAGACTTTCACTTATCTGCCAAGAAGGATCTAACTGCTACCTGCAATACCTATGACATCAGGTAATGCTCACAATATCAGTCACAAAATGCCCTTTAAGTCAGATAACCCTCCTACAACCCTAACCTTAACCATAGTCTAATGGGGCCCTAATGTTAACCATAGTCTAATGCGATGGGTGTTACATGACTGACGTTAAGGGCATTTTGTGATGTTGGGGCATTACGTGACTGACCTCATAGGTACTGCGTTGTTGGGAGAAAATACGTTTCATGTCAGGTACCAATGGAAATTTTGAAAATACCAAATCACCACTTAACAGTAGCTAAACACCTCATCCTACCTTTAAAATATCACTCAAATCAGTGCAAGTTTAATAATAAAAGGAACAGAAATATTACATGAAAAAGTAAGTGAATTTTTAAAGAAGTAATGTAACTATACTGGAAACACAAACTTAACAACTGCACGGTGCCACTAAACTAAACGCCAGGCTTCCTCTCAATCTTCAACCAAAAACCCTCTCATTCACACCCTTCATGCTTTGTCATGTTTGGGACTTATTGTCTTCCTAGTTGACCCCCTAATAATCCCACCCCTTTAGAAATGATCATGACTTCACAGGGACCCCTGTCCCCTCACCTGCTCTTATGCTTCAATGCGGGACTCCAACATATTGTAATTGCAGACTGCAGTGCCTATGAGGTCAGTCATGTAATGCCCCAACATCACGAAACGCCTTCAGCTTCAGTCACGAAACTCCCATCACATTAGACTATGATTAACATTAGGGCCCCGTTACACTATGGTTAAGATTAGGGTTGTGGGATGGTTATCTGACTCAAAGGGTATTTGGTGACTGACGTTGTGGGCATCATCTGACCCATGTCATAAGTATTGCAGGCTGCAGTTTGACCCTTCTCGGGCTTAGTGCAGTGCAATGGCGCGTTGCATCTGGGAGACGGATATGAAGAGTGTGGTGCAAACTACCACGTAATTGACAGTTCACAGTCTCCTCCTCCAGCCCCTAGTTTTTTCTATGCACTCTGGACTTCCTGAGAAACTCCTCCACTTTATTGTTTCAAAGCGATAGCAACTTCACGGGGATTTATTGGTTTTATGCAGTGCATAGATTGGCGCATCATGGATGTGGTTGTGAAGAGAGACACAGTGCAAAGTCTGACATAATTGAAAGTCCACGGGGATCTATCTCCCCAAGTTTTGCTGATCCAACACTACTGTCGGTTTAAACCGGATTATAAGGAGGTGGAATAATAAAAGTCTATCTGTATCTGATTACTTGGAACGGGGAAGTCAGAGGCACCTGACTGATGGAGCGACCTATCATACAGAGTTCTGGGGAAGGCCACTGGACTTTGTGGGGACATCCAAAGTGGTTCTAGGGATTGCCATGGAAGTAGCCCTGGGCAGAGGTATAAAGTCACGTTATCATCAATGCCCATCTGAGAGTGGAGGTTAATTGGGGGACCCCTTAACCACAGTACGTACACTCAGAGTGATGCCATAGGGGAACCATTTTTGGTTCACAAAAGACCTATCCACATGAAGGTTCCAGAAAGAACCTTTTTTTATTTAGGCTCATAACAGGCTTGGTAACAGATTTGGGGAATACCAATAATTCATGATTTGAAAAGGGCAACTGCTGCACACAATAAAGTCCTGCTAGGTAGCCTACCATACATTTAAGATTTTGTTGCAGATCAAAAATAATGATCTAGAGCTTAACAGAAAGCATTTACATATTCTCTGATACCTTTATCCAAGGCGACTTACAACCTTTATGATACCATCGGTTACATTTCTTTTGGTTTTCTAATTGGAGCACAGGTAGGTTAAGTGACTTGCTCATGGTCACACAGCATCAGTAGCGGGATATGAACTCACAACCTCAGGGTCCGAAGTCCAAAACCTTAACCACTACACCACACTGCAAAATTCCAAAATAACAAACAATGGAGTTTCCTTTTAGAAAATTTTATGAAGACAGCACTGTAGGAGTCAAATTCTTTCTGCACAAGACAGAGTTATAAAGTCATTGGCAGAGGTGACCTTTAAACTTGGTAGTTGGCTGTTTCTGAACTTTAAAGAACAGGTGGATTACAGGATCAGGAATTCAAATCAGAGGTTAGGGCAGCAAATGAGACAGGCAGTGCAAGGAGTAGGGACATGTGTTCACTTATTGAGGTCTGGGTGACTGATTTTCTCAAAATGCCAGTTTTTCATAAAACATGGAAATCCATCAATAAAGGCAATTCTCGCTTTGCACTTGTATTTTGTTAACAAGGGCAGTCACATTTTTATGGCCTGTTGCAAATCTGGCCAGTGGGGTCTGACTGCTTATGGCATGTCATCGTGTGGGTATTTTGGGTGCTGAAGGTTTTTCTGTGACTGGGTACATCAACCTTCTTCTAAATTTGGGGTCTGTTGTGATAAACACTTCTTTGTATATGGCATCCACACTGAATCACTGTAATTTAAGCGATATGTACCACCTACTACAGTACTTGCAGCTGAGAGCTGGACAGCTGGCACTCTGCCATTAAAGGAGCACAAGACCAACAGTACATAAGAGCCCCCTGTGGACATTGGCTGGTGAACTATTTCAGGAATTTATTGAGATACACATGTTCACACTTTTTAATAGAGATGACACTGGCATTTCCTGCATGGACTGTGAGAGTTAAATTCTAGGACAAGATCAACAGTGGAGAAGATAGATAGATAGATAGATAGATAGATAGATAGATAGATAGATAGATAGATAGATAGATAGATAGATAGATAGATAGATAGATAGATAGATAGATAGATAGATAGATAGATAGATAGATAGATAGATCGATCGATCGATCGATCGATCGATCGATAGATAGATAGATAGATAGATAGATAGATAGATAGATCGATCGATCGATCGATCTATCTATCTATCTATCTATCTATCTATCTATCTATCTATCTATCTATCTATTTAACAATAGATAGACAGCTCCACGACACTAAAGGCTCTCCAGTTTCTTTACAATGTTAGCCCTTTGTCTTTCTGTCCTTTTGGTCCTCTATTACTGCACACCTAACCATTTTCAAGAGCTGCAGAGCCTTTTTTGTCTTCAATATGGATGAAGGGTACTTCCGTCATTACACATTATTTCTAATTAAGAGACATTTTCTACATATTTAACTTGGCAAATGAAATCTGAAGCTCTACACTTGATTTTGAAGACCCTCAAGCCAGTCCTAATCTTTTTTTACCTCATCACCTCCGTATCTTCTCACACTGAGGTCAGGGGTTCTTCCCTAAGGCTCTTTTGCAACATTTTAAGTACTTCACCCAGTAATTCTAATACTTTATTCTGATGTAAACTGAGATAAGAAACATGCAGGAATTCTTCAAGGGTTTCACATTGTTACTTTTTCCAGGATATCAAGTTTGCTGCTTCATGATTCTTTACACAAATGGAAAGGATAACTCAGGTATTTTAAGGGTGTTGTTTACACAGATCTCCTTTTCTTTTCTTCAGTTTGTTCCATTACCTGCTTTTCTTTTTTTGCCATCCAGTTTCATTTTTCCTTCATTTGTTGTCTTTCTGTTGTTTCATTCATGGTTCCATTTTCTCTACCTGCTGCCTAGTTTTTCATGTTATCTTTTATTTAGTTTTCTCTCCCTGGTTTCCTGCTTTTCATTTTATTATTCACTTTATCTGACTCACTATTCTGATTTTCTTTTTCCCTCGCTCACCTTACTCTTCCTTTTATCCTGGTTTTTATTTTATTTTTCATTCACTTTTTTCCACCTTCTGTCTGGTTTCTTTCTTTTTTTTTGCTGTCCTCCTTATCTTTTATTTTACATTCACTTTGCTCATCTCTGTTGCATTTTTTGCTTTATTCTTAGTTCACCTTTTTCCACTTGGTTTCCTATTTTCATTTTTATTTTTCCTTCACCTTTTACAACCTGCTGTTGTTTTTTTCCAGGTTCAGTTTATTTTTAAATATAGCGCTGTTCACTGAGTGCAGACTCAGAGTGCTGTAACAAGTGTACAGATAAAATAGCTAATTTCATAATGAATACACATAACGACACAAATACAGATGTGGATGCATTTGTTAGTACCCTTACAGCCCCATGAAAATTGTCATATACCTCCTGAAAGGTGATTGAATGAAAAGCATGCCTTTGACATGGCATTGAGTAAACCAAAGCAAGTGTGAAGAGAGATCAAGCATTGCTTATTCTATAGATATTTTAAAATGGCCTAGACACATTTGTTGGTATGCCTGGAAAAGATCACAAATAATTGGATTTGAGTGATTTTTTCAAACTATCCATATTCTTTAATTAGCATCACTCATGTCTCAAATCGTACAATCAGTCATTCAGCCTGTTTAAATGGAGAAAAGCAGTCAGTCTGCTGTTTGCCGTCATTGTGTGTCCCACACTGAACGTGGACCAGAGAAAGTGAAGGAGAGAGTTGTCTGAGGAGATCAGAAAGAAAATCATAGACAAACATGTTAAAGGCAAAGGAAGCATCTCCAAGCAGCTTGATGTACCTGTGACAACTGCTTCAATATTATTAAGACGTTTAAGGTCCATGGGACTGTCTCCAACCATCCCAGACATGGCCAAAAAAGGAAAATCAACCCTAGAATGGGCAGAAGGATAATGAGAATAGTAGAAAAAAAGTCAAGGACAACTTCCAAAGAGATAACCCGAACTGCCAAGATGAAGATCCATCAGTGGCAGATCACACCATTCGTCACTTTTTGAGTGGCAGTGGGTTCAAAGGAAGAGGACCCAGGAGGATTTCACTATTGAAAGATAAACTTAACAAAAGCCAGACTGGAATAAAATGCACATTGACAGGTCACAATGCGTCTTGGAGAATGTGCTTTGGACAGGGGAGACAAAACTGGAGCTTTGGTGGCATATCACATCAGCTCTATGTCCACAGATGACAAAAGTAAGCTTTCAAAGAAATTAACACCATACTTTACTGTGAAACATGGAGGAGGCTTGGCTATGTTTGGGGCTGCTTTGCTGCGTCTGGCATGGGGTGCCTTGAGTCTGTGCAGCAAACAATGAAATCTCAAGACTGTCAAGACATTCTGGAGCATAATGTACTGCCCGGTGTCAGAAAGCTCTGTCTCAGTTGCAGGTCATGGATCCTCCAAACCACACAGCTAAAAGCACCCAGGAATGGCTAAGAACAAAACATTGGGCTATTCTGAAGTGGCCCCCAATGAGCCCTGACTTGACTCCTATCGAAGATCTATGGAAAGAACTGAAACATGCAGTCCGTAGAAGACCCCCTTCAAATCTGACACAGCTGGACCAGTTTGCTTAGGTCAAGTGGGCCAAACTACCTGTGGACTGGTACAGAAGTCTCACTGAGAGCCCCAGGAATCACTTCTTTGCAGTGATTGCTTCTAAAGGTTGGGCAGCAAAATATTAGCTCAAGAGGCCCATCATTTTTGTCCAAGCAATTTGCATTTGTTTTATTATTTGAAATATTCTGTTCAATCAAAACTCTAAAGCAAAGTCTGATTTTTGTTAAATACGAAATAAACAATGATGAGTGCCAATTAGTTTTGTCAGTTTCAAGTTATTTCAGAGGCAATTGTGGGTTTTTATTTTTTTTTTTTGTGGAGGGGTACCAACATCTTTGTCTAAGATTGCATGCTGCTTAAACACACAGTTAGACAAAGCAGTCCCAAACTGATTAACATAAATGGAGTCCAACAACATCAGTTATTATCATATGGATAATAACTATGGATAGTTTACAACTGAGGATAGGAAAACAAAAACTCCCTGGAGAAAATAAACCTCTGGGGGTCTCTGGTTGATTATAACACAGACATGGTTACAGTCATGGAGACCTGGCCCATCTGGCCCATCTGGCCCCTCATCTCATCCCCTCCTGCATTCTTCAGCCTTATAAGTGTTTGTGCGGACCTTCTGATAAGACAACCTAATTCTGTCATCCTTGGGCTCCCAGTGTCTTTGGTGTAGTTCCCAACACCCAGGATACAGAGAATAGAAGGAGAACCAAGAAGAGTCAGTGACAGTTTATAATTATTGTCACACATGTGAAACCTCAATACGTGCTCTGGTTTTTAAGTTATGATAAGCACAGAGAGGTGAGTAGGACCTTGGCCGTTTAAAGACTTATATGCAAGAAGGAAGATTTTGAACTCAGCCCTAGGTTTAACTGGAAGCCAGTGTAACGTCTTCAGAACAGGTGTGAAGTTTTCCTAATTCTACTGATGATTTTTGCACCAGCATTTTGAATAAAATGAAAGCTTCAATCAAACGATATGAAATGGCTTGTGAATAACGTATCAAAGTACACAATTTTACAAAAAAGAAATGTGTTAATTGACCTCTCAGTACTTTCCTCACTTAGAGACTATTACTTTGAACTTTGTAAGTTAGGTTGTGTTGTGACATTTTATTCCTCTTTTGATTTTCTCTATTCGCTGTCCTACTCTTCTTTTATTCCTATGTTGTTTGTAGCAGATCCTTAGATTCACACTGTCCTTCAACTGTGAATCATTTTGTTTATTTCAGGGACCCCAGGATCACATACGTCCTTGACCTGGCTCACACATACTCACACAGAGACATACAATAAAGTGGCTCAAGCAAATTAACAAATTAAGATAGCTAAAAAAAAAAACAATTACTAAAGTAAGAATGTGCTCACAAAAAGCCCACCCAATTTCCCCAATGGTGTTTGGTTTTTAGTTAGCACTGAACAGAAAGAAACCCCACAAAGAACTCAGCACAAAACAGTTAATGGTAAACATTAAGCACTCACGGTAAAAGTACAAACACAGTCCAGCACAACAGATAAAAATAATGATGGTGAATGGAGTGAAAAAAGCCCTGTGAACAGACATTGGAATTAAATATAAAGGTTTGTCCTACCAGGTTCCAGTTGTTATGTGAAGATTTGAAGTGATTGGGCATGCTCCCCAGACAAAGACATATCCAACCGAATCACATGAAGAAACAGACACAGAACAAGAACATAAATGTAGAAAAACTGTAATCCAAGGTGGTTGCTGTAGTCTGATTGAGTTCTCTCAGCAAATTGGCAGAGACATTTTTTGAGCAAAAACCAGGAGATAGATGTAAAAAACAAACTAAAACAAAAAAAGTGGAAAGCGAAACACTGGAAGCAGACCTAATGATGAAAATAAAAAATGGCGGCATTTGAGGACCCAAAATCCTATCAAGTCATGGTAGATTGAGGGTGAAATGTTGGAAAAATAAACATAGAAGATCACGATTCCTTTCAGCATCTTATAACTCCTTTTTAAAAGCAGTGCCTCATTATCTTGTTTTAATCAGCAACCTCTGCAGCAGCCTGATGCTACCCAATAATGCAGCACTTCCGGGGTTGCTGGGAATTGAAGTCCATACTAAGTAGCGTTACTACATGTTTTCTACATGTTGTGTGAAGGACGCCATAATATGATGAATGTGGGTGTGAAGCCTCCACATAAGAGCATAAAGCAGGGCAGAACCTTCACTATCCAGCCCAAAAGAGACTCACTGCAGACCAGCTTGTCTCAAAAATCTATCTGCAGGCTTCAACCTGTCTAAGCACAAAGTGGGGAAAACTGGCCTGGCAGTGCAATATAAATTTAAACAGTCCCAGAATGACTCTCAAGATGGAGAAACTCTACAAAACTACAACAGGTGACCAAAAGGCAACAAGGATTATTTGTAAAAAGGAATATTTTGTTAAAGAACAAAAATAATCAAAAAGGGAACCCAAAAGGGCAATAAGGTCTTGCCAAAAAGACAATCCTCATGTAAACAAATCTTTTTTTTTTTTTTATTTATTTATTTATTAATTTTATTACAATCAATACATAGCAATCAAGTTTTACAAAAAAAAAAGAATTATGCTAAGAACAGATCGATCCCCACCCTTGAGAGAGAGAGCAAGCCAAACGGTGTAAAATTTAAGGCTTTTAAAAATACCTAAATCAACAAATTCTCTGTGCTTTATAAAATCATTTCAAAATATTACTGATTAGATCCTACCATGTTTTGAAAAAAGTCTGCACAGATCCTCTAACTGAGTATTAGATTTTTTCCAATTTTAAATAATATAACACATCAGTTTCCCACTGACTTAAAGAGGAGAGTTTGGGTTCTTCCAGTTTATCAGAATAAGTCTGCGTGCCAACAGTGTAGTAAATGCAATCACAATTTGTTTGTCTTTCTCCACTTTAAGCCCCTCTGGAAGAACCCCAAACACAGCTGTTAATGGGTTAGGAGGGATTGTGAGTCCAAGGCTGTCTGAGAGGTAATTAAAAATTTTTGTCCAGAATAATGTTAATTTGGCGCAGGCCCAGAACATGTGACCTAGTGAGGCTGGGACTGGGTTGCAACGTTCGCAGGTTGGATCATGCCCTGGAAACATTTTGGAGAGTTTTAGTCGGGACAGATGTGCTCGATATATAATTTTGAGTTGTATAATTGTATGCTTTGCACATATGGAGCTCGAGTGAATTCTCTGCATTGCTACTTTCCACTCCTTTTCTGATATATTAATTGAGAGATCATTTTCCCAGTGTCCTCTTGGATCTTTGAAAGGAAGGGATTGTAAAAGGATTTTATATATTGTAGAGATGGAGTCTAACTCCTTGAAATTGAGCAATAATCTTTCCAGCGTGGATGAGGGTGCAAGATGAGGAAAATCTGGAAGGTTCTGTTTAACAAAGTTCCTGATTTGAAGATAGTGAAAGAAATTTGTAGCTGGAATGTTAAATTTGGAATGTAATTGTTCATAGGATGCAAAGACGTTGTCTATATAAAGATCTCTAAGCAAGTTAATTCCAAATTTTTCCAGATATTAAAACTGCATATGTTTGTGAGGGTTGAAAGAGGTGGTTCTTTTGCAGGTGCCACAGAAAGAAGCTTCTCCGTCTTAAAATGCTTTCTACATTGGTTCCAGATTCTAAGTGAGTGGAGCACAATTGGGTTATTAGTGTATTGCCGATAACGTGTGTTTATTGGAGCACAGAGCAAAGAAGTACTGCAGGATTTTACTTCTATTGCGGTCCATGCCTGTGTATGTTCTTCTATTTGTGTCCAGGTTCTTATCGACTGTATATTTGCCGCCCAGTAATAAAACTGGAAGTTAGGTAGAGCCATGCCACCTTCTGCCTTTTGTCTTTGTAGGGTCGCTCTTTTGATGCGTGGATGTTTAGAATTCCAAATAAATGAGGTTATTGTTGAATCTAATTGCTTAAAGAATGATTTATTAATGTATATTGGTATGTTTTGAAATAAAAAGGAGCTTAGGAAGAATATTCATCTTAACAGTGTTAATTCTTCCAGCTAGTGTGAGATGAAGGGTTGACCATCTATGCAAGTCTTGTTTAATTTTTTCCATGCAGACGACGAAATTTTGTTGATAAAGAGCTTTATGTTTACTTGTGATGTTTACCCCGAGGTATTTAAACTGTTCTGCAATGATAAAAGGAAGGGTGTCTAATCTAATATTATATGCTTGAATTCACCGGAAAGAGTACACTTTTATTCAGATTAATTCTGAGACCAGAGAGCTTTTGAAATTCTGTGAGTGCTGCTAAGACTGCAGGCACAGAATTTTCTGGGTCCGATATATACAGTACCATGTCATCTGCATATAATGAGATTTTCTGTTCCAGTCCTTCTCTGCTAATCCCCTTTATCTGATCAGTATTTCGACAATGTATTGCCAGTGGTTCAATGGCAATTGCAAACAGCAGTGGTGACAAAGGGCATCCTTGTCTTGTGCCACGTTCTAGTTTAAAGTAGTCTGAGCAAATGTTATTGATGCAAACTGAAGCTTCTGGGTTAGTATACAGTAATTTAATCCATGCACAAATGTTCGGGCCAAACCCAAACTTCTCCAAAATAGTAAAAAGGTATTTCCATTCAATCATGTCGAATGCTTTTTCTGCATCCAATGATAATAATATTTCTGGGGTGTTTGATTTAGTTGGTGAGTATATTACATTAAACAGGCGTCGAAGATTTGAAGATAAGTGTCGGCCCCTAATAAATCCAGTTTGGTCTTGTGATATTACTGAGGGGAGCACTTTCTCCATCCTTCTAGCTATGATTTTAGAGAGTATTTTAACGTCGTTATTCAGAAGTGAAACAAATATCTTAACTTCTTCCAGCAATGTCAATGAAAAGCTGCTTGAGCTTAAATAGCTTAGTGGGAGGCTCAGGAGTGGTGATGTCAGCGTTGCCCCACCTACTGGGGAACCACCCACAAATAACAAGGAACATATGCACATTTAAAAGGACTGTACATAATAATAGATATAACAGAAAATACATAGCAATATCACACATAATAACTTAAAACAATACAATAAATACATTTAGACTTACAGATAACACAACATCTTTACAGATGATGCAGATTTTTATGACAGCTAAGTGGATTGCCATTAGCCATCTTGTTTCTAGAGCTGATGCTGCTGTTGAAGCTGTGGGTCAGACAGGAGTCAATTAGACTGTATGAGTAGCTGTCACGTGTCATTAGATCCTCAACCAGCATGATTCATCCACCTTGTGTTATTGCAGCCAGTGGCTCTTCCCTGACTCATATTTATTTTCTGTATATTTGCTGCTTGGGTTAACTTAAAATCATTTTTTTTTCAAGTTTTCTGGTTATTTTTGTTGGTTTTATTTATATTTCATTAATTGTGCCCTATGTTTTTAAATGTGAGTCTATTTCATATGACGTTAACCTGCACCCAGTCCTGCTAGCAAGTACTCAAACTTTCAAGGAAAACTTGGGGTTTGGTTGCAGGATTGGCACCCCAGCCACTGCAAAAAACCTCATACTGTTCCACTCCATTTCAACTAGTGGAGTGCTGAGGTGTCATCCGTTGCATGGCTGTGCTAGCCTCCTAATCTGGGATCCTGAGGTGGTACGCCATGTGGTGGATGTGGCAGTGCTTGATCCCAACCTCTCTCTCTATCTCTCTCTATTCTTTGTGTTTTTTGGGTGGTACCTTAAGAGAAGTGGGGCCACCCTGACATCACCACTCTTAATAAGTCAATAATTCCATAATTTTACACATCATAATGTACAATACCTCTTACACCACAACAGTTACAGTTTGGTTAAGGAGGTCTTCATGTTAGCCACATTTCTCCATCCAGTGGCGTGACTGCCACTCCTCTCCCACAATCCTCCTTACTTTCAGATCCACATTGTAGTCATCTGCTGTAATATTATGTATTTTATGTAAGTAATATAAAAGCAAACCAACCTGGAAAAATGAAATGGTCATTTTAACTGAAGAAGATATCTGAAGAATGAAAGTGTGCTCATCATCTTTATCTGCCATTCTACATCAAACACACCCTTTTCTCCCTCAATAATAAAAATAAAAATAATAATAATAATAATAACAGATTTTTATTTCCAAGCACTTTTTGTATCACTGAACATAAGAAAGTTAAAAACAGAAACAAACAAAATAAATTTTCTCTAATGATCCAGAGGAGATAATACCCTATGCCTGCTTTCTGCCTCAGTCCTTTTAGTTCATAGGCATCCCGGTCAGGTATGGGATTATATATAGATAGATAGATAGATAGATAGATAGATAGATAGATAGATAGATAGATAGATAGATAGATAGATAGTGTGAGGGATGGCCGGGGCCTATGCCCAACCGGATGCCCCTGCTGCATATGTTCCGGGGGAGCCACCATGGACAGCTCAATACCTCCCCCGGGACACTTGGTGGCAGCCTTCCTGGCCAATGTTGATTCCCCAGTCTCCCGCGTGGCTCCATGGGACATGGAGTCCTCCACAGCCTGGTTGGGCGCTGGGGTGGCTGCTAGGGGGTGCTGCTGAGACTCAAGAACCCAGCTAGACGAGTCATCAGCCCCAGCCAGAGGTGCAATTGGGACCAGGTGGTCAAGCACCTGGAACACTTCCGGGTGGGCTATAAAACGGGCCAGCCTCCACCACTCAGGGGCCAGAATCGGGAGGAAGAGGACGAGGTTGCCTGGGAGGAGTGGTGGTGCAAGGTGGAAGTGTGTTGGTATTGTGAATTTAAGTGCTTTTGGGACTGTGTTGGGCCTGTGGGACATGGGGAAGGCGTGCCCCACAGCTGAAGAGAAAAATAAAACTTTGTTTATTGAACACGTGCCTCTGTGTAAGTCTGTGCCGGGTCGGGCACTATTTAGCACCTTTCACAATAGATAGATAGATAGATAGATAGATAGATAGATAGATACGTAGATAGATAAATATTGAATTCAGTCAACTGTTTAAAAGGATTCATCTCTATGTAAGTTTTAAATCATCCCTTGTGCAGGACAGTCCAGTGTTAACCACTAAGGAGTTCCATAACCTGGCAGCTGCAGGACTAATTGGTTGGTCACTCAGTGACTTGTCTTTAAAGCCCATGTCACATTAGACAACTTTTCCAGTGATTTTCAGTCGTAGCCTTCGTTTACAGTACTTACTCTTAGGCAGTCGGTGGCAGTCACTGGCACACTGTCATGCTGACATACCCAACAACTGAAACAAACTGGTCTGCAAATGGCTAGGACACAATCAAACAGGGTTCTCTATGGTTGGAGAGCTGGGCTGTGTGTGCAGGAGAGCTGACAACCAATGAATGCTCATCTAGAAATACAGCTCACAATATATAGGAATAAGAATCATGTGTGTTTTGAACCTCATAAATAGAAGAGAAGCCCGACTGTTTTCAGTCGTGACTTTTTGTTGTGGAGTATGTCAGATTTGATGATTACAGTCTCTAATCTCGTTGCTGCACCATGTCAGATTACACAATTAGAAGAACTGTTAGAACATTAGAGCATTAGAACAATCTAGATGAGAACAGGCCATTCAGCTCAACAAAGATTGCTGATCCTATCCACCTAATTCTTCTAAAATAACAGTTGAATATATATGGTAGCTTACTCTAAGTGTCTATGGTTCTCTGTGTAAAGAAACACTTCCTAACATTTGAGCAAAATTTGCCCATTACAAATTTCCACCAGTGTTTCCCAGTGTTTTTGATTATTTAATCTTCCTTCATAATTCATCGCCTGTAGCCCTGGAATCAGCCTGGTCACACTACTCTGGAACTTTTCTAGTGCTGCTATGTCCTTTTTGTAGCCTGGAGACCAAACCTGCACACAGTACTCTAGATGAGGCCTCACCAGTGTGTTTTAAAGTTTGAGCAGAACCGCCTTGGACTTGTACTCCACACATCAAGGCGCTATATAACCTGACATTCTGTTAGTGTTCTTAATGGCTTCTGAAAACTGTCTGGCAGTTGATAGTGTTGAGACCACCACGACTCCTAAATCCTTCTCATGAGGTGTACTTTGATTTTCAGACTTCCCATTGTGTATTCCAATCTAGCATTTTTAATTTGTTCTAGTTGTTCAACAGCAAGGTCAGTAATTGTATTTGTCATATCTGAAGTACTCCACAAACAAAGGTCATGTAATGCGACATCAGGTTAAGGAAAATGTCACTGCAGGCAAGAGTCTATCCAGCAAGCATCTGATGCAAGGTAGTAACTACCTCTGGATGGGGCTTCACTTCATCACAATGCCCACTGATCTTCACACAGCACCAATTTAAAATCTCCAACCTACCAAACATGCACAGCTTTTGGACGTGGCAGGTAAAGAGGAATCCACACAGGCACGAGGAGACCAAGCACACTCCATTTCACCGGGGACTTGAACTCAGGTCTAACACCACCGTGCCCTTCTCCTGTTCTTTTCTTTCAAAAGTCTCCTCTCTGCTATTTCTAAACAGTTTATAGAAGTGTCAGAGAATGGTCTAATCTGAGAACAGCGGTTTATTACAATATTTTGTATCCAACATATACTGCATACTCTAAAATATGTAGCCCCAAAATAAAAGCATTTCCTATTAAAGCCAAACCTCATAAATCTCAGGCATAGTGTGAAAATACATTCAAAATAAATTTAACTTCCATTAATCTGAAGGCTTTCCTTCAAATGGCACACACAGGCCATCAAATGCACAGAGATCAATGAAAGGCGCCTTTAAAAGCCCTTAGTGATTCAGTGGCCATATGCTTTTCAATATTAGCACTATAAATCTTACTTACATTCAGCTACACCATGTTACTGTAATCAGAGTAAATCATATTAGAGAGAATATTTGACTAGCAACAAGACAACAACACTAAGATTTTCAAGATCTCATACACTTTATTGATTTTCAGTTAAATTTGGCACCAGACAAAGAAGAGATAAAAAAAATGGCTTCATCAGTCTCAGCCTCCTTTCTCCATCATCAGAGGCTGTGTGGGAGATACCAGCTTTGTCCTGGCTGGCAAAACAGCAAGAATCTCCATCGGATTCTATTGGAATTGTGGAGGACAGCTGGGACTCATGTCTAGCTGGAATGCCCTGAGAGTGGAAGGACCGGGAGAGGAGCAGTATCTCTCCTGGAACATGAGAGAACTGCTGCCCTGGTAGGTGTTGGGGCCTGTGGACACCACCAGGGGGCGCATGGACATTTGCTAAGCCCTGGACTGCAGCACTTCTGCCACACCAGGAAGTTCTGCAGGACGGTCATCAGGGAGCACCTGGAGCACATCTGGATGAACTATAAAAGGGGCCACCTTAGTCCATTCGAGGAGCTGAAATTGGGAAGCAGAGGAAGAAGCTTGCGAGTGGAGGAGTGAGGGCGGCAGAGAAGAAGGAAAGAAAGGAGAAGAAAAGGACTGTGAGCAATAGTGCTGGTGGGTTGTGCACTTTGTGTGCTGTGCAAAGGAGTTTGCATTGTGAGAAATAATAAAAGTGTGTGTTTGGACTTCTGTGTGTCCTGGTATCTGTCTATAGTCAGGATGAACTTCCACAGAATGAAGCACCTGGTCTGCCATGTCAGCATGGTGGAGGTGTGTCAAGATATTGGAGTCAGAACCACACCAAAAAGCATGTGAGGTCTACCAATCAGCAACCAGAGCAGACCAGGATCTCCACTGACCTGTCCATAATAGCCTCACCCCAATCCAGCCAGAACCCACACTACTGCCTAAGGCTCAAAAACAGCAAACTGGCTTTTTAAGTTCAAAATGCCTTAAAAGTTCCAAATTATCTTGGATGCCTCTCAAGGGAAAGGAAACCATAAAAATCATTTGGCTTAAAGAGACAGTCCACAAAAACAATCTTTATAAATGAAGATATTTATATAAAAAAAGAAATATAAAGGCTCACAAGAACAAAATGGAGCTGCCTAAAAAGTAAAACCTAAGGCAAACAGGTCCCAAAATGCAACCCAAGGCTGAAATTTAATAACCAACGAAAAAGACAATCACAAAATAATAACTTCACATGAAAAACAAGGCTCACAATTGACTCCAGTAAACATCATTACACAACTTCTGAGACCCTTGTCTTCTGACCTTAAATAACCAGAGAGGGGCTCTTAAATAACTTCAGGCTCTTTCCTTTATACATTAGGCATTGTGGCTAAGGAGTGGGACTCTGACATCGGCTGGTATTGCTGTCTCACAGATGGAGCATCTTGAGCTTTAATTCACACTCCATTAGCATCTTTGTGGAGTCTACATGTTCACTTATGTCTGTGTGAGGTTTGTTCTTTGTGCTTCCCTCCCACATCCCTCCCACATCCACATATGCACATTGGTTTGATAGGAAATGCTAAACTGGTTCTGCAGAAATGGACACTGTGATGGACTGATGCCCAGTCCACAGTTGTTTTCTGTCTCATGTCTTATGGACTACTAACTTAAGCATTTCAGCTTGCAAACATCTAGGACCGTCATACCTTCTTTCACTCTTTCACTTGACTAAGGAGAAAGTAGCCACAAAACATATTTCTCTATTAAAAAAGAAAATGTTGAGACAAGACTATTGCCTCCTCTCAACCATTTACGGTTAATAGCCCATGTCCATGGTACTCTCACCTCTCATTTGTGTAAATGCTTTTGTCAGATACAGTTCCTGCGCTCTTAGCTCTTATAAATGTTTACGTTTTCCTCACTTTAAGTTCCCAATAAAAGAAGACTTATTATGTCCCAATCTTATTGAAGAATTTCATCACGAAGGGTTATCAACAGAAGAAATGAGTACACAGACAATCCTAGCACATAGAAACGATGAAGTCAAATGAATTAAAGTGAAAATTGTTGATTGGTTACACAGCAAATTGGTTAAATGTGTATCAGTAGTCTATGCTGAAAGAGTTGGTGGTGCGGAAGATGAAAACATCAACTTACAATATCCTGTAGAATATTTACAACCGTTAACTGTGACCCGACATTTGCGCGATAGACATATGAGCGCCGACAAAATAGCACCGATTAAAACGCGGTGTCAAAATCGCGCCAACAAAATCGCGCAGACAAAATCGCCCCGACAAAATCGCGAAAGTTTCATTAAATATGAATTACTAGTTCAAAGCATATATAATAATGTTTATTTTAGAAGTCAATATTATGAGATGCGGCGTTCCATCAGCACGGCACGCAGATAGTCCTTAAGATCACGCCTTGCATATGTAGGAAGAATTGCAGCAAGACGTCTTGATAATTGAGCGTATTTAGACTTGCTGTCTGCCTGACTGCTGGTAATTCCGCTTTGTATACGACGCGTTATGCCAATCCTCGACTGGGTTATTTGTTCGCGGCATGCCATCAGCAGTTATAACAGTTATAACCTAGAACATAATGTGTACATAATGCACACGTACGCGTCCCACTCTCTTGGCCTCTCTCGCGATTTTGTTGTGGCGATTTTGCCGGCGCGCGTTTGACGAAAACCAGTTAGCGGGTTTGTCGGCGCAGTTTTGTCGGGGTGCATATGTCTATCGCGCTTTTGGCGGTGAACCACCGTTAACACCATCCGGTCTCCCACTGGCCAAATTACTGCTGAAAGAAGGACATATCGAATATGACAATTAACAAATCACAGGGACAAACATTCAAAAATGTATTTATTAGAGAGAAAGAAACGATATTCACTCACAGGCAGTTATACGTCGCGTTGCCACAATGTGAAGTCCAAACACGGAATCAAAATTCAATGTGATATTCACGAAAAGTTAATTCAAAAAATTGTTTTTACTGAAGTTTTACAGTAAAAGTGGAAGTTTAAAAGTATTTGCATATTAATTTCAAAGCCAAACAGAACAAAAATGTATAACGCAACAAATACCTCTAACGCAGCATGAAACATAATTTTCTTTCAATTCGTTATGTTTTACTATTTTTTGCTATGGTTAATTACGTGCTGTAATGTAAAATAATTAGGTCTATTATGCATATGTAACAATTCCCATGAAAAAAATAATCTGTTTAAAGTGTACATCCACTTCCCCATACGTGAGCGGCAGAGCCATGAAGTAGCTAGCACGTAGTGCCCGTCTGAGGGGGTTGCTGAATGAAGCGAGTAGGGGGCAGTGCCCTCTGGTGTTGTAATCAGAAAGAAAGAAAGAAAGAAAGAAAGAAAGAAAGAAAGAAAGAAAGAAAGAAAGAAAGAAAGTTGCCAATGCTAAGATAATTGAAAAGAAAAGTAAATCAGGGAAAAGATAAAGAGAGAAGCATACGAGCAGAAAGAGAAAGTCCAGAAGTAAAGAGGGGAATTTGCTGTTTGCGGGTGACAAAGAGACAACTGGAGCTGACAGATTCTTGGCACTCTTCCGTCTGATGACTTATTTGAAGGAGCAGCAGGTGGACCAGTAGCTCAGAGCAATGTCTCAGATTACATACATCACTCGTGAAGCCCTGCTAAGTTTTGCCTAAAGGAGGTTGCACTGCATGGCTATTCACTTCACCCGTAATTGTTTTCAAATTTGCACTGCCACTGTTTCCATATCTGATCTATACTCCTTTTTAGTATTTCCTAATATGACTCAATGAATTTGTCATTGATGCAAGTCATCTGAATGGAGGTGGGTGTTGGGTGGGGGACACTCTAGCCTTTATGTTGGTTTGCCTTTGTGCTGCACATTTCAGGGACTGGGCAGAAATGGCCCCTGGGCTAAGTTTGGGACTCACTGACTTAGGAATTAGGAATTAGGAATTGTCCTAAATAATGTTTTTGATGTCAAGTTAGTCCTATCCACCTCTTTTCCTTCTTTTCACCTGAAGCTTTTTGCTGTCACTACTCTCTCAATTGTTTTCATTTTGTGGACTGCTGATGGTTCTCCATAATTTGGACATTTTGAAAGTGCCCACTGTTTACAGAAACAGAACGAGGCCGTGAGCTTGACTGAGTCCTTCATTCATAATTATTATAGAAGAGCCTCTTAGAAATAATGAAAGCCTAACAGGCTGCCAAGCTCTGGTAATCGTAACAGATGAGAACAAGCAACAGACCTGGCACTTTTCCCAAGTGAAAAGAGATGGGGAGATTAAAGGAATTTAAGAAAAAATAAAACATCTTATCAGAGGCTGAAAACCCTCATGTTGGATGCTTTGTCCTCCAAATTGTCACCAGATCCTTTTATCTAAACGTGTCATCTTGAACTGGTCAGGGATTACCACATCCAGGGAGATGGAAGGACATGAATGGGTCATCTTACTCGCTATTTGGTGCATCTTAAACCAGAAAACAGGAAGCAGATGGCATCTGAGAATAGAACCTGGCAAGCACAACTCACCCTGCTCCGTTGACTCCACTAGTGGGCAAAAATTAAAGTTCACTGGCAGGTTGCTTCTTTACTTGTCACCTGAGTGGCAACTCAAACATTTACTCAGAAGGAGGAGAAAAAATAACTAACTTTTGGTCCTAACTGCCAAAGGGTCTCTTCATCCATTCAATATCTTTGAAATGTCCAAAACAGCACGAGGGTCATTCTGGTTGCTATAAGGAACACGTGTAACGTAATGGTCACCCAGTGATCCATATAACTAACAAAGTAGATGCTTTGACCTAAAAAAGGTCCACCCAGCTGCAAAATACTGTAGAAAAAAATTGGCAAAAAGTGGATAACTAAATCCTGCACCTTGCTGTTGTCTGCCCAGAAGCTGCATGTTCTCCTCATGTCATTGTTGGGTTTTTGTCCCAAAGATGTGCATTTTAAAATAGTTGTTGCTTCTAAATTAGCCTTGTGTTGGAGCAGGTCTTAGAATGGATTGGTGTCCAGTCCACGATTGTGCCCTCTGTTGCCATGATAAGCTTCTGCACTCACTACGCTGAAGTGTTATGATATGATTGTTCCTGGAAAGGAGCCATTGGCCCCATGAACATTTTCTTCCCAGAGATATGCCAGTTGGGTTCTGGCACAAGTGTGGGTGTATGTCTGATTATACCCGGCAATGCACAGATGTGACACAGACTCTCCACACAAGACATTTTCCTACTTCTCTGCAGATGCAGTCCCTGCAATCAACTGAAGCAAATAAGCTGGTGAAAAAAAAATAGATGGAAAATAGAAACAAAGCCAGAATAAGAAAAGCTTTGTGTGCAGAAGACATTTAAAGTCATCAGGGCTCATCTCTGACCTGTTCTGGGCTGCGCCGCACTGCACGTCTATCCCTGTGGAGCGACATTGTTTCTTTTTCTTGGAAAGAATAATGAGAAAATAAAAAAACTGAAAGGTCAGATTCAAAGAAGTCTCATGGCGCTGGGGCTGGTAATCTGCTTCCCCATCTTGAATTTTCTTTAAATTTCTGTCAGTCACTTTAATTCCTTAGTAAAGCGGACAGCGCTTGTCTCAGGGAGCGATCAGACAGGCAGGCACACCAGGTGGAGGGGAGCCACAGGGAGCGTCAGTTCGTCCATCCATCCATCCATCCATCCATCCACATGCCTTTGTAATGAGCTACAGTACGGCCTGCAGTTCAGATGGAAGAGCAGGAAGTTTTTGCAATGAAACACACTGGGATAGTTTAAAAACAAAATGCAAAGTATTTCCTTTTGATTTCACATATGATGTGCATACCAGTGACTGCATAGTAGATTAAGAGAGAAAGGAAACTCAGCCGCAGCAGGAGGGGGGAAGCTGCCAGGTACTGGATTTCATTAAGAGTCTTACTCAGCTACTGACTCCTGACCTCAGTGACCACATGAGGTCTTGGGGATCAGACAGCCAAGAGGTAAACCTGCAGGTTAGGAAGATTTCACAGCATCAGGCCTCAAGATGACAAAGTTATGGGATGCTGAGAAGTGACATGATCAGACGCAAAGGGGGTAAAGCGTCAGGATCCTGGGATATAGGAGACTAACACAGCAGAGCTGCAGGTCACTGACACGATTGGGCTGCTTGAATCTGGAGGTCTGCCTGTAACATTTAGTAATCACATTAAGCTGCTTAATCCTTACATTACAATGAGTTACAGCTGCAGGTTATCACAGTCTTGGAGTAGGAGCACACAACAAATTGGTAAAGCTGTAGGATGCTGAGATCTGGTGAGCATCTGGTCCCATTGAGATAACAGGACTGGACAAGATCAGGCACCAAAAGTGACAGATTTACTGAGATCTGGAAGTGACATCTTTGGGTAATGAAGATTAGCAGGATAAGCCACCAAATGGGATAAAGCTGTAGCTCAGAGCAAATGAAATAACATGAAATGATACACAGGTCTGATGAAGGTGGGAAGCTTGTGAGATACTAATATTTGGACAAGATGGATACCAGTAATGCAGCTGGGTGAGTCAATTAATCCAGCAAAAGTGCAAGATGATTGGATTGAAGAAATTCAAACTGTAAGGAGATCATGTTACTGATAAGTTATCATGTATCAAGCATTTAAAGTTACAGAATGCTGAAAGTCGACAGGGTCAAGCCAACAAACCCCCAGGGTGATGAGACTTGACAGAGGTAAAAATTCACCCATCCACCCCTTTATCAAACCGGTGGGCACCATCTATGATTGAAGACACCCAGCCGTTCCTGAGGCAACATTTCGGGTTTCTAAATTCTGGAAGAATAAGCTAACAAAGATGTGAAAAAAACATGTGACAGGATCAGGAGCCAATCTTTAGATCTGTGGCCTCTGACAGACTGGGTCTTCAATTAAGTACAGCCGCAGAATCCTTATATTTGACTGGGTTATTATCAGCAATGAGGCGACATGTCAATTTCTTCAGTTATTAAAGAACTGTGTGTAAAATATTTAAAACCGCAGGTTGCGGAGAGCTGACATGATCAGACTGCAGTTCTCCAGAATCATTTCCTGATGACACAAAACAGAAGAATATGGAAAGATGTCTCAATCATCCACCAAAGAGCTGCACAAAATATTAAAAAGTTAAATAACAAAGTGGTCAATAATATGTTACTAGGATCCATTAGGATCAGACCACAATGAGAGAATTTGGGACCTGATGGTATCAGCCTACACTGAGGTGACAGATCAATATGTCCTTAGTAAATGAATACATGTCTGTATGTCTGTCTGTGTGTCCATCTGGTTGCTATGTCTCTGTCATTCCAACAGATGGCGCATCATTAACATTGTTCACAACCAAATGTATTGCATTTGGCATTCCACTAGATGGCACATCATAAATATTTGTAGTAATGCAAAATACAGTCCAATAGGGGATGCAGTGCAAATGTTAACGCTGCTAAATGTTGATTACTTAGATTTCATCCCATCTTAGACTGGTAGCGCAGCTAGTTCCATCTAAAACGTACACTTACAGGTTGCAGAGATCTGACATGACAGGGATTCAATAAGACACATCTTCAGAATCATTCACAAAGATGACACAAAACAGAAGAGGTTTGATATTTGACTGGATCATAAACTAATTAGCTACTCAAGACTTTGGAAAGATCAAATGACAAAAATGTAAGTAATGGGCTACTCATCTCTGTCAGGATCAGACCACACTAATGTAATTTAGAGTCTGACAGAAAATAAACAAGCTGAAGAATGCTGAGTCCTTAAAGAATCAACGAGGAGATGCCATGTCAGGTTGCTGAATTATTGAAGAACTCCATATCAAAAATGTCAAAAGGCAGGTTACAAAGATCTGACAGAATCAGGCCACAATGAGACTAATCTTATGAACAATTCCTTGTGATGAGAAAGCAGCACAATTTGGAAAATTGACTGGATGAGCTTGAGCTGCAGGTAAGGACTATTTACGGAATATTTCACCAACATTAGGATGGTTCAGTTCTCAAACAGGGAGAAGCTGCAGGCATCAGAGATCTTGCTGGTTCATGTAAGAGGGACGAGAAGAGCGAGGTGGGACACGTTGACATTTTTGACATCTGAAAAGACAAAGTCCTAGTGAGACATGGTGACAGGACATTAAGATCTGACAGGCTCACCTTCTTCATCTGGCCCAGCCTACCAACTGGTTTGGCAGTGTGTGACATCTCGTGCCTTTCTATGTTAGTTAGGTTTTACTCACCATCCTCCCAGCTGACACCTTTTCTGCAGGGTTCAGTTTTTGCAGTAGATGGCAGTGTTTAACCACACAAGGGGAGCCCTGTAGGTTTTTCAAATGTTTCATTGTGAATAAAGCTAAGCAGAATGAAGAAAGGCCCACCACCACCACCACCACCACCACTACCACCCATTCACCTCACTGAAATGACTGACAGCTGATCTTTATAACTTGAATGTCTCCTTTGACCAGGCTTCACAGCGTGGAACCTTATAGTTAAGCAGAAAAGGAATGATAAGAAATAAAATAAGGAGTAAAGCAAAATACACATTTGCACATACATGCCCACTTTGACCGTCATAAAGTGCTTGGGGAAGGTTTGTGTTATTCTCATATTTGCAGGCATGCATATAATAATAGTTTAAATCAAAATGCGCACATTGCAATAATTCAGATATGTACGCACTCCTATGGGAATGCATATGTATAGACGCTTATTGGCACAGGCACGCACATGCTGGAAAAAGTGAATACGAGTAGAGACAGATGAGAATACACACACACACACACATATAGTGACCCCTGAGGGCCTACAGTCCAGCTGTGCGACCCCGAGTCGTGTTTCATAATTTTTAATATTATGAGAGTGAATTTGAAACTGGCGGTTCACAATGAGATGATCGAAGAGGTTGCACTTCTCCTGTTTTCATATTTAATTGTCAATGTGGAGCAAGGGCACAAAGGGGAGAAATTTCACAGAAGTCCATGCTCACCGTGAGGAACATCATTCACATGGAGCCCACATAGAAATGGGGATTAAGGGGCCACTCACAGAGAATCCAGGCTTATACACAAGAACATAAGAACTTTGATAAATGAAAAGGAGACCATTCAGTCCATCAAGCGTGTGTATTTAGCTAATAGCTTTGAGGATTCTGCTATCTCATCCAGAAACTTCTTGAAGGATGTGAAGGTCTCTGTTTGAATTACATGGCTCAGTGTGTAACTTCCCATTACCAAAACTCTTTGAGTAAAGAAGAGCTACCTAAGCTTCAGTGCTATATGCAGTTCCCCTTAATTTCGACCTGCAATGAGAAGTCAAGCAAGATGACACCCTCCCTTAAACTGAAAGAATTCTGGACCCACTTTATCCAGGGAGTGCCTACATAGGAATCTGCTCACAGCAAGGGGAGAAAGCCCTGTTTTTTTTAAAGGATCCTTTCCACATTGATAACTAGCCATTTCCTGCAGCTCCACACACGTTGTAGTGAAACAGGACCAACTTTAAAAATCAATAAACAAAAAGGTATCGCTATCTAAGCGGAGGAAAGTTACACTCCAAAACACAGAAGTAGACCAACTCCCCACTCCTGACGTCACGCTCCCCCGTCCCCTCAGCCCGCAGCCTCTGTCTCCGAGTAGCGCGAATATATCACTCCTGCAAGCGAACTGTAATTCTTAGCATGATGAGAGAAGTTACAAAATCAACCAGAATGTTCAAGCAAATTATAGAAAAAAATGCGATCTAAATCCGTTAAGTAGTTCTCTTGCTCGCTAATTAAGTGGAAGTAAGATACGCTCCGAGGCTGGCGCGTCTCTTTCAGATTTGTGCAAATAAATAGGAATTGCATGCAAACTATGATACTTAGCTTAATGAGAGAAGTCGCAAAATCAACCGGTATGTTCAATCAAATGATGGAAAAAACCCAATCTAAATCCGTTAAGTAGTTCTCTCATGAAAAGCGGACAGACATACAGATCGACAGACGTTGGAGTATGGAGATTGAACCACTGAAAAGAGTTGAGTTCTTGGGATAAAGGAAAATGCCCATAGTTAAGTAGATATCCCCACTCACCAAGGAACAAGCTGGTGAGTCATACCATTTAAATAAAGCTGTACCTATAAAAGAAGCCATCTGCAATGTGATGCCACTCCAAAGAATGGTACTTTCTGCAAATTGTACTCTCTCACAGTGGAGGGCACCACTCATACAAAGTTTTACTTCCAAAGGAACCCATTTATAGGGATGTCACTCAAAGAGACCACCTATTACTGTACAAAGATGGCTGTTTATAGCAACGAATGAAATGATTCACAAAAAATGGAATTTCCAGTGAAAATTTGCAAAAGAAATTCAAAGGATGCCTGTGAAGTTTGGGGGCTGGCTGCCTGGGGTGAGTCCATATGTGGGTAGGCTCATGAAGGTCCTAGTCTGCTTGGTTTGACTTTTAGGAGGACTCATGTCATTTTTTTTTTGTATATTTTTGCGTGCTATAATCATGACACTTCGCTGGAATCTTCTCAGGCAGAGCCCTGTGTGCAAAGAACCCAGAATTCAAAGGGGCACCACTCAAGAGGGCACATGACTCACAGCTGGAAGGGATTTTGGGTGATCCTTTCCTAACTTTACAATGTAGACCCACAGATATGTCCTCCACCCCAAATCTTGTTCTTTTTTCCTGGCACTCACCTGGCCTGGAAGGTATCATGTTTTAGGAAGGGTTTCTCTCCTAGTGGGTTTTCATGTCGTGGTTCTTTTCTTTTTTGTGCTATTCATTTATGTTAATGTTACTTTTGCTGTGGGTATTATGTGTTTTGTGGGTGGTTTCCAAAGAGACAGGACATGCTGGCCAATCACCGCCAGTAACTGCCCATTACTCTATAAAAGTGGAGGGTCTCCCCTCCCAGTTCATCATGAATGCAGTCCGGAGTGGGTAAGTTATTGCGTTTTGCCGTGCCCTGTCCCTTTTTTTTTTTGCGAATTTCTGGATTTTTGATTCTTTGGACTCTGTATTGGGACTATGTTCGTCTTGGATCACCTTACCTTTACAAGCCATTGCCTTTTGTGCTCCACCAAGCTCCTTCTTCTACAGATCATTTTGTTATAAATACATCTTTTATTTTTATAAAGATCCTGTGTTTACCCTGTTATCTAGCCAGGGTTTTGGCCGGTATATCCCCCTCTAGTGGGCACTTTTGAAAGTGCTTTTTGGAATTGTTTTGTAATTACATGCCTTGGGACCACTAGCTCATAACAGAAGGAGACACAAATCACAAGCACTTGCACCTGGGACTAATGGATCCGCCCTGCACACAGATCTGGCTGCTACTGTGCTCCACTTCCTTATCAGGGGACATCTTCTCTTCATTTATTTATATTGCATGTGCTCAGATAGAGCAAATATTTAATGCAAGCGAGAGAAGCAGGCAATAAACTGTTATTCAGTCATTATAGTCTTTTAATGTTCATAAATAATCTTACTGTGTCAAGAAGCAGAAGCAAAAAGAGTAAATGGGTGTGACAAATCAATGATACAACCTGGAAAGTTGTCATAGGCGATGCTGGCAGACACACCCAATGTGTGTGACATTCAGTCTCTTAACATTACATTGCTGTATCTTCTTTATGGGTCTTTTTGGTGCTCCCTTCTTCTCCTCCTTCCTGGTCCTTCTAGTTAATATACTTTCACTTCAAGTTGATGACTTTTTAAAACTTGTCAGGGCCAAGGTGAACACCCCTAGCCACTCTCTCTCCGATGTCATTTTGAGGGAACAGAGCAGCATGTAAACGGAGTGTCCATACACAATTACAATCATTGGTTTGAGGGCTTTGGTTTTATGGAAGATCAGTAAATGTCTATTTAAGGTTTTGTCCTTCCTTCTTGCCAGTTAACACCTTTTACATGGGTGAGTTTAATTTTTGCTGCTTTAGCCATTGGTCTGCTGTCTCTACTAACACTTCCTTTTTTATTTGGTGAGATAAGTTACTTTTAGAGATATCGATAGTTCAAGTACAAGAAAAGTGCCCTGACAGTTAAAGCATCCATCCATCCATCCATTATCCAACCCATTATATCCTACAGGGTCACGGGGGTCTGCTGCAGCCAACACAGGGCACAAGGCAGGAAACAAACCAGCCCACCACAGGACACACACACACACCAAGCACACACTAGGGACAATTTAGTATTGTCAATCCACCTAACCTGCATGTCTTTTGACTGTGGGAGGAAACCGGAGTACATGGGGAGAACATGCAAACTCCACGCAGGGAGGACCCGGGAAGCGAACCTGGGTCTCCTAACTGTGAGGCAGCAGCGCTACCCACTGCGCCACCGTGCTGCCCAGCATATACTCTTAAATGTCATAACATTTTTTGTCTGTAATCCTTCTTAACTCTTCAAAGCACAATAAAAGAACCTTTCTTTTCAGGTTGCAAAACAAATGGACTTCCATTACACAAAGAGAGAGAATCATTGCTGGGGAGTTAACTACCAACCATTATGGGTTCAAGGTCCTTGTCCGCTCGGACTCACTTTCTACCTAACTGCACATGTAATTTCACCACAATGGTGTTTCCCATACTGTATTTCCTTCTGGAGTTGCCTCTGTGTTCTCTCTGGCCACTCCTGCTCTTGGTTCTTATGGTCCCCTGGCCCGTCGGGTAACTTGATCAGGTAGCTGTGAAGACCATTACTGGCAGAACAGTGTGCGCACGTGAATCCATTATCTGCTGCAATCGGCACTTTTTATTTTGTGAGTATGTTGAATTTTAAAAAGAAAGCTAAGGGCCTTCTTTGCTTTCTTAGAGTCTCTAGGGTAACATTCTGCTTTGAGCTGCTTTTCTCATAAATTCAATTGACTCTTTTCAAATTGTTCTCATTCATGGGATTGATGCCATCTGCACCACCATCTCAGGCCACCACAAACCCCAAGCCAAAGAGATCCTGGCAGGACTCTGTGTGCTTCTCCTAGTGTCATTTGTGGCCTCCCTTTTTTGACACTTTGCCACTTAGTGTCCTCATGTCCCCAGCGACAGGAACTCTACATGGATTTGATTCTGTGAGTACATTAATACAGTGTCTGCATGGATGAGGCCCCTATTTTCCTTGTTGTTATCCTTGTGAGAGACCTGGGTGGGGGACTTAGTGGTGAGAGATGCACTGTAGAGGGGGCTGGGCAGCCATTCCTCCCCCATTCTTCTCTTCATCCGCGCTTATCACTGAATTTGTCTATCATGCATGCATTTTCTACTTGAACCTCTCGACCATTCAGCTCTTGTTTTACCTCGAGAGAACAAATGGCTTCTATTGATTGCAATTAAATGGCCCTGTAATGCAGTCCCAGCCCATTACAGCGGGAGGTTTTATGTTTAAAAGTATAAAAATAGACATCCGATGCTGACAAAGGAACTTATTGCTAAATGCCTGAGATTCTGGATGGAATTCATGTGTCACGGGGGATCATTAGTAAACTATTTCAGCCCTGCACTTATGCTTGAGAGCTGCGTTTCTTTGACTTCAAAGTGACTGCCCCATCAGGATCGACAGTAGTACAGGAGGGCCCTGTTGGATCAGTAAGAAACCCCCCAGCCACCCCCCATCCCACCGTTTCATGTGTAGTTTATAGGACAGTATCTTGTTTCCTGAACGATAGGCCTGAGATGGCTGCTGTCACTCAATCTATCCCTGTAGCACTCCATGTTCCATATTGAGCTTAAGGTCTGAACTGTGAACACACCAAGGGGTCTACTGCATTTGGTGGATGGGAGGAATCTAAGCAGCTCTTAGTGGAATTTTGACCTCCACCTGTTTTCAAGCAGGCATTCTGGACAACAACCGCAATAAGCTTTATAGTAGACTGGTGAGAATTATTGGCCTTCCCTTTCTGCCCCCCTTCAAACCTTAAAAATGCGTGGAATTTGCTCAAATCTGAGCCTGTATGGTTCAGCATGGATACATAGAAGACAAGGGCAACTTCATTATTGGAAGTCTGTTGATCAGATGAAGACAAACTGAAGTAGACCTTGCGAGAGGTGTTATGGCTAGCAATGTTATAATGCTGGTGACATCATGACACATGATCACCAGGAACCATCTTTAGAATATAAGAGCATTAGAACAATCCAGATGAGAACAGGCCATTCAGCCCAACAAAGCTCACACAATCCTGCCCACCTACATCCCCCAAAATAACATCAAGTCGAGTTCCTGTTTACCACGTTATTGGTAGCCTGTTCCTTGTGTCTGTGTTTCTCTGTGTAAAGAAAAACTTCCTATTGTTTGTGCGAAATTTACAATTAATAAGTTTCCAACTGTGTCCACGTGTTCTTGATGAACTCAGTTTAAAATGGCAGTCTCGATCCACTGGACTAATTCCCTTCATAATTTTAAACACTTCATTCATGTTTCCTTTTAATCTTCTTTTGCTTAAAATGAAAAGGCTCATCACTTTTAATCTTTATCCTCATAAATCATCCCCTGTAGCCCTGGAGTCAGCCTAGTTCCTCTTCTCTTGACCTTTTCTAGTGCTGCTATGTCCTTTATGTAGCCTGGAGACCAAAACTGCACACAGTACTCAAGATGAGGCCTCACCAGTGCATTATAAAGGTTGAGCAGAACCTCCTGTGACTTGTACTTCATACATCAAGGCGCTATATAAACTAACATTCTGTTTGCCTTCTTAATGGCTTCTGAACACTGTCAGGACGTCGATAGCTTAGAGTCCACTATGACTCCTAAATTCTTCTCATAAGACGTACTCTTGATTTTCAGACCTCCCATTTTGTATTCAAACCTAACATTTTTACTTCTTATGTGTAATACTTTACATTTACTGACATTAAATTTCATCTTCCACAAATCTGCCCAAGCCTGTATGCTATCCAAGTCCTTCTGTAATGATATAATGGATTCCACATTTTCTGCTAATCCACCTATCTTGTTATCATCTGCAAACTTAACCAGCTTGTTATTTATATTCCTATCCAAATCATTTATATATATTAAAAAACACAGCAGCCTCAGCACTGACCCCTGTGGAACACCACTCTTAACATCGGCCAGTTCTGATGAGGTTCCTCGCACCCTCTGCTTCCTGTGTCTGAGCCAAATCTGCACCCATCTACAAGCATCACCCTGAACTCCCGCTTCTTTTAGTTTGATGCCCAGCCTCTCATGTTATGTTTTCTGAAAGTCCAGATAAATAATATCATAAGCTCCACTTTGGTCATATCCTTTTGTTTCTTCCTCATAGAATTCCAACATGTTAATAAAACACAAACTCCAACTTCTGAAGCCATGCTGACTGTTCAGAAAAACTCCTGTACTTGCCATGTGCTGCTCAATCTTATCCTTAATAATTCCTTCCATTAATTTTCCTGTGATGCACATTACTCTTACTATCTTCCAGCAATAAGGCCTTGCATCCTAGTATCCAGTCTCAACATGTTAGTGTATATAGGGAAAACAAGATGGCATTGTGGGAGAATATGAATCTTTTTAGAAACATTAAAAACACAAGAAAGAAAAAGATGAATACAACCACAATAATCTTTGTCCTCAAGAATACCATAAACCAGACTAAAATATTTTTTTTGAGGCTAAGGAACAGTGGGAAAAAAAGGATAAACCAGATTATGGCAGAGGCCACTTAAAAACTCCATGAGCCAGACCAGGCTTTCCCAGCCAGTCTAGAATAGGCCTCACCTCAATTCGTATGACATCTCAACCCACAGTGAGGCTTCCTCCTGCTCAGACCCAAAGTGAAGAACTGGCCTTCTAATTTTCAGACAATCCTTTTAATGTCCCAAAACCTCTGAATTACACCAAATGCTAAAGAACCATTAGACCTTTGGCTAAGGAGGACTAGTCCCAGAGCAGAATCTTTATAAATAAAGGATATTCATTTCTATACACGTGAGAAGCATAGAAAGAGACAAAAATACAAAAAAAAAAATATAATCAGAGCAAACAAGTTGCAAAGCACAACTCAAATGACAGTATCCACAAAATAGGAGAAAAATTTCAAAAATCAGAAAATTTCAATACTTACGAAGACATGAACTCAAGGAAATGGCAATGAACTGCTGAAGGATTGACTCTCTGGCCCTGCAATACACGTTTAGGGTGAGGGAGGTCCTCACCCTCCCTCAGCCTCCTGGGGATGCACCCACAAAATACAAGGAACACAGGAAAACAACTCATTACACATACTGTAGATAGTAAATAAAACAAGATAATATTAAGAACAAATATATATGAAAAATCATAATTTAAAATACATAAAGAAAAGACAGAACATGAAAATAAGAAGAAGCCGGAAATCTCACCCTGGCTGAAACATTAAACCAGGTGGCAGGGACACCACCAAGATGGTGCTGATGGATTCAAAATACCACAGAAAAAAAGAACCATGTGGGCAATAGAAGAAGATGTGGAGAATTCATTGTAGGACATCACTAGGGGGCTGTTATGGGCACTAGAATGGAAAAGAGGGGAAAAGGGGCCTGTGCAGAAGTGTACAGTGGTCCTTAGGATGCTGGAAGAGACCATTATTTCTGTTAATTGAGAGATTAGGCCAGAGTTGAGGGAAGAGGCAGGAGGAGTTAGGGGGTGAAAGAGGCCAAGTCTGAGAAGAAAAAGAAAGGTAAGAAAGACACGCCTTTTGAGCTGGACGAGCCCCTCATCACATCTTCAGGGGTTCAAGAAAAGTTCTTTCCATTTTTATACCTTTTTGTACCATTTTCTGTATTCCTGCCCAGTGTGTTTCCTTTATTAATATATCATTGTTGATGTTATTCTGGGCACAGAGGGCAGCCAAATAGCCTATAAATGATCACAGTGCGTAACTTGACTCCTTATTTTCTTTGATTTTCAGCTAGCCATTAATAAACTTTTGTATTTTTTTTGGCCTGCCACTTAGATTATTAATAATTTCTTGGTCTATTGATTTATACAAACATTGCAGTTGTGTTATGCCATATATGTTATGAAAAATGCCTGGAAAGAACATTACTTCATGATATGCTGTGGGTATTGCAAGCGGGCAGTCTAATGTAAATTTGTCATTCAGCCATGCCAATTATGGAATGCCACAGTTGAGATAAAAATATAGTAAGATCTTGTGCAAATGGCACAACCTCCATGTGTGTTACAGAGGAAGGATGTGAACATCTCAGACATTTGTTAAGTGTTTTATGTTTTCCTTGATGAAAGTATATTTTCTTCAAATGTCTGCATTTAGGAAATAGAAACTTGTCTATGCTTGCTTCCACAAAATAATATACACTCAGCAAAAAAAGAAACGTCCTCTGACTTTCAACTGTTTTTACTTTCAGTAAACTTAATGTGTAAATATTTGTATGAACACTAAAAGAGTCAACACCATAAGACATAAACTAAAAATGTTTCACAATGTGTCCCTGAATGAAGGAGGCTCAAAATCAAAAGTACCAGTCAGTATCTGGTGTGGCCACCAGCTGCTTGAAGTACTGCAGTGCATCTCCTCCTCATGGACTGGACCAGATTTGTCAGTTCTTGCTGTGAGATGTTACCCCACTCTTCCACCAAGGCACCTGCAAGTTCCTGGACATTTCTGGGGGGAATGGCCCTAGCCCTCACCCTGCGATCCAACAGGTCCCAGACGTGCTCAATGGGATTGAGATCTGGGCTCTTCCACTGCGAGGATGATCAGCTGTCCTTCCTGTCTCCCTGTAGCGCTGTCTTAGGCGTCTCACAGTGCGGACATGGCAATTTATTGCCCTAGCCACATCAGCAGTCCTCATGCCTCCCTGCAGCATGCCTAATGCACGTTCACGCAGATGAGCAGGGACCCTGGACATCTTTTTTTGGGTGTTTTTCACAGTCGGTAGACAAGTCTCTTTAGTGTCCTGCGTTTTTAGAATTGTGACCTTAAATGCCTACTTTCTGTAAGCTGTTAAGGTCTTAACGACCATTCCACAGGTGCATGTTAATTAATTGATTATGGTTAATTGAACATGCATGGAAAACATTGTTTAAACCCTTTACAATGAAGATCTGTAAAGTTATTTGGATTTTTAAAACATTATTGTTGAAATACACAGTCCTGAAAAAGGGACGTTTCTTTTTTTGATAGTATATAATCCCATACCTGACCGGGATGCCTATGAACTAAAAGGACTGAGGCAGAAAGCAGGCATAGGGTATTATCTCCTCTGGATCATTAGATGGCATGCTGGGAGTTTGAGTTTGGTGGTTCAGCCCTGATGGATTCCAGGAGTGCCACCAGGTGGTGCTGCAGGTGTTGGGGAGTCCTATATTTACGGGGCTTCCACTTAATAAAGAAATGCTTCTGGACCACACTAATGGGCCAGTGCAGCATAAAAGAAGCACACTGCCTTCATTCCAGGAGCCAGAGTTGAAAGATCAAGGACAAAGCTTGCTGGAAGAAGAGTGGAGCTGGAGAGAAAAAAAAGAGAGAGAAAAGACACCTTGTGCTTTGTACTGTGCTGCGGGAATCACTTGCTCAGAAAGCATTTCACAGTAATTAAAGACTGTGTGTTGTGCTAGACTTGTGTCTGTGTCAGGTGTGGGAAGCCGGTGTCCCCACTGCAGACCATTCTATCTATCTATCTATCTATCTATCTATCTATCTATCTATCTATCTATCTATCTATCTATCTATCTATCTATCTATCTGTTTAACATTGAAACCAGTTATGGAGATCTCTTACAGGCTGCTATAATTCTACTGATTACATAATTAGTTTCCAATGAACGCCTGAAGTCTGACTGTCCCTCCTGGCCCTCCAAGTCTGATGGTTTCTTTGATGACTTTTGAAATGAACCTGCCAGACCGACTCCTCATCATAACCTCCAAACTCCAGTATGCCACTTGCAGGCTTGAGGCTATGGTTCACTGTCCCTTTGACCCAATTACCATCAGTTCCCACTGAGAGAGGAACTTTCCACCTTCCGCCCTAGTACTGACAAATCATCAATACTAATGGGTGCCTAAATGCGCTACATTCTGGCCAATGTAATTTGCACTGGTTTTGTCGTTTTTAATAATGGAAAGAGTAAGTGGACACTCTTTGGAGATTGATTTTGCAAATATTCTTTTCTCTTCAGAGTTTCAAGTCTGGATGTGGCTTGCTTTGCCTAAAATAAAGATTAAATCTTATTATCTGTATTTCATATCCAGGGTGGTTCAGTGCTTCCCTATACCTCCAGGACACTGGCTTTGAATCCAAACCTGCTTGCTGTCTGGGTGAATCTTGTATCTTCCCCCCTTGTCTATGGGGCTTTTCTCTGCGTGTGATACACTGATCTGGCCCCGTATGAATGTATGTATTTCTAGGACTCAGCTGTGGCTCGTGATGAACTGCTGTCCCATTCAGGCCTGCTTCTTGTCTTTGTCCCAGTGCAGTGAGAGCCATCTCCCCACAAGTAAAACAAGCAGGATTTTAAAATGCAATGAAGTTGGACCGTGAAAGCTGCATCCATTGATCACCCATCCTTTTTTTTTCTAAACCCATCCATCCAGTGCAGAGTCAAGGGCAGCAGAACTGTGTGAGCTGGCAAAGGAAACTGTGCCACCAGCCTAAGCCTGTGTATTATGTGTAGCACCAGCAAACAAAGCAAACAAGAATTCAATATTTTAACTAAAGTCATATGAATTTCTGGCAATCAGTGATTTGATTAATTAACACGTTTTAGAAGAATCCAAAAAAAGTTTTTCAATAAACATGCAGTATCTCAGCAACCAACCACTATAATACTCTGCTATACCAAGGTCCTCTGTGCACCTGTCATGATGAAAGAGGGAACCTTATTTATGGAGCTGGGTTTAATTCAAACAAACATTCCGCAAAACAAATACAAGATTTATGATTAATGAAGCCTTAAGAAGTGACACGGAACTGCCTCCAAGTAAACACAGTATTTATTGAAGTTAGTCGGCTATTTCAGAAATCTCATTTAGTTAGATACTCCCCTCTGCTTTGAGCCTCCTACACTCCCATCCAAAGATGTATGCATGACCGCTCCCACATACCTGCAGACTTCAAAGTGTGTATGAATGTCTACCATTGAAATTATGATAATACATGTAATAGGAAATTGTGATAATAATAATAATAATAATGTTCAATGACAAGAAGAGCAAGTTGTGCATCTTCATCAATATGACAATCATGGATGACAACAATATCCTGAGCAAGGAGACAGAGAGGATCGCCAAATATAAAAGACCTTGAGACTGAAGTCAGACGCATTTGGAACACAGTAATAGTAGGCGCTCTGAGAGTCATCAAGTCCGGGTTTCAAGAGCAGCTGGACAAACTCTCGTGTACAGTCAGTGTGAAAGAGATCCAGAAGATTGCATTCCTTGGCATGGCCTGGGTCAGCTTAGCTATTAGCTAAACAAACAGGTTTGATGGACTGAATGGTCTCCTCTCATTTGTGAAATTTCTTATGTTCTTAGACAGGTCCTCAGCTGAACAACAAGCTGAGTTCAAAGCCTAAGAGATCTGGTTGACCTCTGGTGAACATATCAGTGTGTGTTAGCATACCGAGAGGAGGCTGCCGGTGGTGATGATAATAATAATAATAATAATAATAATGCATACATAAATTGAGTTGATTCTTGATTGCCACTGAAATGCTGCTGGCATAGGCACTGCCTTCTCAAACCCAGAATTGGAAAAGCAGGTTTGAAAACAACATGGGTGTATCATAATTATAGAGTGTTTCCTGTATGGGCCATAACAGAGCTTAAAACTCTCTTAAACACTGTTAAATTATAAAAATAAATATTTTTATTTGACAAAATACCTTACATAGGCTTCTTCTTCCATAATACAATTCCTTTTCTTTTTTTTCCTTGTCTTTCCTTTCCTTCAAATCTCCTCAAGTAAGTGTTGCCCTACTCCCCTCCTGACTCCCCTGGGGAAGGTGGAGCAATTCCTTTTCAATCTGGACCAACATTGTCTACAAGATGCACTTTCAGATCAAATGGAACTTCTCTAAGATAGGGCAAAATCTTTGCAGTTGCCCACAGACAGCACCAAAGTGCCCCAACAGGGCCACCCATTAGGACTACAGCTCCCATGTTGCTCTGTGGATACATAAGTGAGAGCTCCACCAGAGGGATGCTGCCACCCAGCATACAGGGTTAACACATGCCTCCAGGCAGCTGTCTCCCACTGTCCATCCATTATGATGGCTTCATGGTTGGGTAAGTAACCACCCTTCATCTCATTCAGGACACTATCTAGACATTGCCTTCTATGACAACAGTTAATCCATAATATGCTCAATCCTGCTTAGATCACATCAGGGTTGAGGGAGGCCAGAACCTACCAGGCAGCCCTGGGCTCAAGGCAGGGACCAACTCTTGCAGTTGTGGTGGACTATTGAAGGGCCCGTTCATGAGCACTCCCAATAAAATCACCAACTAATCTAACTGGCATACGTTTGGGAGGAAGATGCAATGCAGAAAGAAGGTTAACTGATTAGCACAGGTTTCTGGATTCAGGAAGCAGTGTCACCTAAAAATGACAGTAGAAGTAATAATAATAATAATAATAATAAATGCTGCCTCACAACCCTGGACCTGGGTACAGTTTCCAGCCCAGACACTGTGTGTGTGCAGCTTGCATGTTATCGTCATGTCCACATCAGTTTTCTTTGGCACGCAGATTAGGCCTGGTATGAATGAGTGTCTATGACAGTGTGAGTCTGTGCCCAGTCCAGAGCTGGTTCTGAAAATGGAAGGTTGAATGTCTGGATAATAACAGAATGACCAATGCCTTTACCAGTCAAATCTGTGATAGGTGCCCCTTCATAATGTCAAGAATGCTAACACATAAATCATAAGATAACATTCCTGAACCCGGGGGTGTTGAGGGCTGCAGCCTGTCCTGAAAGAACTGGGCCCAAGGCAGGGAGTCACTTTGTACTGTACTGGAAGAAAGCTCCCTGTGGGACAGACTCCAAGCAGCACATAAAAATAAATGGTTGATAAGGCTGATTGCAGAATTAATGAACCAAAGGCCTATGACTCCTCTCAGCCAAATTCAGTGCGACAGCTATACTGCAGCTGACGCTTGATCAGATTAGGTTTGGTTTCCTGCTGATTATGATAAACCTGATTAATATGATCACGGCTCAGAAAACAGCAGAATGTGTCATTGGTTAGGAATCCTAGAGAAAGGAGGTAACTGGACTGGAGGAAAGGCATCTGGGAACACAAACAGCTATTATATGCTTTGTTGTTATTTGGCAGTGACCAATTTGTTCTCTAAAGTCAAATCTTGCGTAGACTTTTGCATTGAAGTCAAATGCTTTTCATGTGGTAGGGCTGCTCTCGGCAGGCAGCGTGGCCTTATGACTAAGACATTGGACTTTGACTCCCAAGGCTGTCGGTTAGTTTTACTTCTTGGACATACTGTGTGGCCACAAGTGAGTCACTTAACCAGCTGGTGCTAAAATAATAAATGTTTAAAAAATGAACTTGTAATGGATAACTGGAGAAGGAAAGGAATGGCAAGGCAATACGCATCTTAGTTAGGTTGCCCTTACATGGCCAGGCTGTTGTGCTGACAGAGTCTTGCCTGGGGTTGAACTCTAGGCCACTAGCAGCCAACAGCTGAAAGAGATGTGGGTCCTGCAAAGGTCCCTTGTATTGATAATATTTGTGTTAACCAGAGGGGCATTGGAATTACTTTCAGGAGTAGCCTTGAGTAGCAGAGGTGAGGGTGAGAAGACCGAAGTATTGAGAAGAAGGAAGGCCAGGAGGTAGGAAGGAGTGTTTTAACTGGCACGTTAGTCTAAAGTGTTAAGTAAAACCCAGAGGGTTTTAACTTTTGTTTTTCTGTATTATTATTATTATTATTATTATTATTATTATTATTATTATTATTCCTTCCCTTTACTACAATGAAGTAATATTCCTAATTTCTACCTGAACTGGGCATTTGTCCATTTTGTCATATTTCTAGACCTGTGAAAAGAGGCACTATAAGATAAAGATTGTGCTCTTCGTTTAACAGTGACACTCCTCCCAAAATGCCCACAGACACCTGCCTTTCATCAATCACATGGCTGAAGGTTGTCCCCATAACTGCCAATGGATTATCAGCTGTTCACAATCCACTTTAGGCTGGAGCATTTACTGTTGACTATCCACCTGTGATCTTAGCTTGAAGTCTCACTGATTATCTCTGACTAAGCCCCTTTCAGAATATTAACAGCTGTCTCTTGGTCACTGATCTAGCAGAATAGAAAGATCCCACATTGGGAAAGGATAGTGGGTTGTAACACTTGAGAGCTGATCTTGGTTTGGAGCTTTAATGAATATCAATCCCCTTAAAAGAATACAAAACAAATACTGTTGATCACCAGTCAGAAGGATAAGAGCAATCCAACTTCAACCACCAGTGAATATCTATGATTCAGTCAACTTACAATGTGGGTACTGACCTTAGCTTAAAGACTAGCCGACAGTTTCCTTTTGCTCCTGCAATTTGGCAGATGAAAGCAGTCCTACTGCTAACGATCTTAGTTTGAAGATTATCTCAGACTAGCACCATTTGAGAATACTAACACGATTCTGTTGATCACCAGTCTGGATGGTGAGAGCAATCCCACTTCAAACACCAATGGATATCTGTTAGTGCTCTTCACTTTCGATGAGAGAGCTGGGTTTAGTTTGAACTCTTACTGAGCTTCTCTGACTATGCCACACTTAGGAATAAAAGCAACTGCTTGTTGCACACTAGTCTGGTGCGTGCAAACTATTCCACTTCAGCCACCAGTAGAAACAACTGCCATTCATGTTGTGATTTTAGTGTTTGGGAGACAATCTAAGCCTAAAGCTTCATTCTCAGATTAGTCCATGTCAAAAAAACAAAACAAAATAAAAAAAAAAACCAAAGAGCTCTTTGTTTCCTCATCACTAATCTGCTGGTTGAGAACAATCCCATTGCCACCACCAGTGGAACACCTGCTGATACTTTCCATTTTCAGTGACAGGCCTGATCAAAGTTTGTACTCTTATTGTGACAATCAAATGAGCAGATAGCCAAACTGGTGGATCAGATTTTCCCACCATATGTGCCTCCATATGCACTCTTTCTATTTTGTTTGGAGGTCCCAACCAATGTAGTTCACATTCACATTAACACTCTTTCAAGAATACAGTCTTACTGCATGAAGTTCATTTAAAGATCACTCAACTGATCAAGTTCTACACAAACCATCAAGGCCCTTTCTGAACTTTGCACACAACAGGTCGCCTCATCATGCTTTGTTTGCCTTGGCACAGTAACTGTTACATCTGTGCACCACATTCTTATTACTCCTCTGGACATTTGAGCTCCTCCATTTCCATCACACAGCATGTGTCCTCACTTAAATGACTTTTAATGTAATTCTTACATAAATTAAACATTATTCTGCCATTCACCTGCCTTTGTTGGACTGACATAAGCACAAGTTACAATTTGGTTGGGATCTCCTTAGACTAGGAGGATGACAAGAATCTTTCCACCATTAATTCTCACTTGAAGCTCACTGGGTTATTGAGGCATGGTCATTTATTGCTCTTTTAGGTCAGTCAAAAATCTAAGGGGTTCACTGCTGTCATTCCTCCTTGAGGTTTACACAAGTTGTGAAAAGGAGCACAAAAGACAAAGAAAAAGGTTTGGGGTTCCACCCGGTATACTAATAATGGTGTCTCAAAAAAGTACCTTGGCAGCAACATTCATGTCTCTGATGACTCTTCCTATGAAGTCAGTAGATGGATTGGGACAGCATGGAGGGCTATGAGGTCGCTGGAAAGGGTTGTGTGGCACTCCTGATATCTCTGCAAAAGGACGAAGGTCCAGGTCTTTAGAGTCCTGGTGCTTCCTGTTTTGCTATATGGTTACGAGACATTGATGCTATCCAGTGACCTGAGACAAAGACTCGACTCCTTTGGTACTGTGTCTCTTCAGAGAATCCTTGGGTACTGCTTGTTTGACTTCATGTTGAATGAGCAGTTGCTCACTGAATCCAGAATGAGGCACATTACCTGCATTGTGAGGGAGCGTTAGTTATGGCACTATGGCCATGTGGCAGATTCCCCAAGGTCGATCCGTCTCACAGGATCCTCATTACTGAAGACCTGGCCAAGGGGATGCCCATGTAACACCTTGCTGCTGCAGATAGATGGTCATTTCCAGAGGGTGGAACTGGACTGCATATCTGGCCTGGGACAGTTGCCAAGCTGTTTCATCATGTGGTGGGTGTGGCAATGTGCTGTATCAGTGCATGCTCCCCAATCTGACCTGACCTGTCCCAAAAAGACGAGATGAGTGCAGAATAGTCTCAAACAACTGAGTCCAAGACAAGACTAACTGACGAAGGCAAGTGGCTGGCTTTATAAGTGGTGGGAAGGAAGAGGAGAGTCAAACAGGGAACAGGCAGAAGTGAGGTCAGCAGGAGGGCGTGGTCTGGAGATGGAAGTGGAACCTGATTGATTTTTAACTAGTCTTTCCCTCTGGTGATCTGCAGAGGAGTGAGAAGACATTAGTACACGTCGTCAACCCCTGACCTGGTGTTTAAGCCTTATTTAAGCCCATTGACCGTCTCCCATGTGCGACAAAGTATTATAATCATATTATTGGCATCCACTTAACAAGGCAGACACACTACAAGACCACAAGTATATGAACAACCCTCCAGATGAGTGAGTTCAGGTGTTTCAGCCTCACCCATTGTTAACAGGTGCATGCAATCAACACATAGCTATGCAATATCCACTAGCAAAGACTGGCAGTAGGAGGAAGAGCTCAGTGACAATGACAGGGCACTGTCATAAGATGCCACCTTTACCACAAGACAGTAGATGAAGTCTCTGTCCATCTAGATCTGCCCTGATGAACTGTAAGTGTTATTATTGTGATGTGGAAGTGTCTAAGAGCAACAACAGCTCAGCCACGAAGTTGTAGGCCATGGAAACTCACATAGTGGGGCTGCAGAGTGCTGAAGCTCATAACATGTAAAAACTTTCTGTTCCCTGTTATGTCACATGCAATAGAGTTTGCTCTGGAAGCAACTTCAGCACAAGAACTGTACGTCAGGAACTTCATGAAATGGGTTTCCAATGCTGAGCGGCTGTACACAAGCCTACAATAATACCCATTGGATTCTGGAGCAATGGAAAAGTCTTCCCTGATCTGAAGAACTACGCTTCACTATCTGGCATCCTGATGGGTGAACCTGGCTGTGGTGATGCCCCACGAATACTGCCTTCTGGACTGCATAGTGCCTACTATAAAGTGTGGTGGACTTTGGTCTGGGGCTGTTTTTCAGGTTTGGACTTGGCACCTTGGATTGAGTGAAGGGTACTGTTAATGCTACAGCATACAAAGACATTTTAGACAATTGTGTGCTTCCAAATTTCTGACAATAGTTTGGGTAAGACCCTTTTCTGTTCCTGCTTGTCTGTGCCCACTATGTACAAAGCCAATAAAGACTTAGAGGAATCTGAGTGGCCTGCTCAACCCAATTGAATGCTTTTGGGATGAATTGGAACACCAATTGCGAGCCAGGTTTTCTTATCCAACATCAATACCTGACCTCACAAATGTTCTTTTGGCTGAATTGGCACAAATTCTCACAGATACCTCTTCAGAATCTTGTTGGAAGCTTTCCTAGAAGTCTGGATTCCGTTACAGTCACAAACTAGGTAATCCCTTCTTAATGTCCATGATTTTGGAATGGGATGTCCTACAAGCTCATATAGTTGTGATGGTCAGGTGTCCACAAGCCTTTAACCATATAGTCAAATTCACCTCCATTGGATGAAGACTTTGTCTGGTGGGATTTCTGATATAGGGGTCCCATTAAGTATCTCCATATCCCAAATATGAGAGTCTCAGGACATTTGACTTGTTCTAACTGACTTTCTATGACTGAGCATTGTGGACTGGCCACACATCCAGAGCTGGCTCTGGTCTCGCACCTGCTGCTACCAGGAGGAGCTCTACTTCTTTAAACTTGTATTGGAAAATTGAAAGATGGATAGCTCAATGAATGGACAGAACAAGCGGCAGGGCCTGTTGTATATGTAAGATGGTTCATTTTTAACCCAAATGTTTCAGTGTATTAGATTTCTGCAAGCTGCCTTGCCCAGTAAGCCACAACATGCCCAGGGGAGGGAAGAGCTATACACACCATGTTGTACTTTAATGATCTTTGTGCACAGTGTGTGGAATAAAAGGCATTATATAAGAAATGTCGGATTGATTGTCTAGTAGCCATCACATTGGTGGTTCTTAAATTGAGCCCAGATAAGGTTAATGTGGCTAGCAACCTCAGGACCAGCAAATTTCTACAGCTCCTCTTATTGCATCATGTTTGATATTCTCACTATTCAAGTTGTGCCAGCTCCACGAGACGAGAATCTCACATTCAAAGACTGGGATCTGTTAGCCATAGTCTCTGTCAAAAGTGGGCCTGGAGACCCCCAAAACCAGCGCAGGAAGCCTGCGTGCGGGGCAGTTTATCCATGAATAATGCACCGTATCATTAGACAGGCGGGTAGAAAATGAATGTCAGGCGCACTAAAGAGAGCCTTCAAGTCATAACGAGATGATACGATTTGAATAGATGTGCTTGAACTTCCGGAGGCCAAAATAAATATTGAATCCATTCCAAGCAACATGTGGCTCTGTGCACGGAATTGGTAGCGGGCGGCCTTGTGGAGAGGCGGCGTGCGGGACAGTCAATCACTGCCCATTACACCGCTGACTGGCTTTTGCTATTTAATAACTTATTTATCACGTCTTATTGCAGAAAAGATGACAGTTTTCATTATTGAGCTTTGTGGCAATATTCCAGAGCTTGGAGAAATTGAATCAGGGAGCTCCTTTCATGGTGATTTGATTAAATTACTCAGACAGGATGGGTACACAGAGGGCAGGGGAGCGAACGAGTGACTGTTCTACAAGGGGTTTGAGAAGAAGCGAGATTTTATTTTATTTTTTTGTTTAGCAGCCAGTTAATTTGATGGAACTAATGGGATGCAGGCCTCCTGCGGGAGCCTCGGGAGGGCATGTGTTCCTTCGAAGATGTGCAAACAGGTCAGCAGGCGGTCACAACGCCCTCTCCTACGTGAGATTACCCCACTGAAATGCACTGCTGGGCACTGAAAACTTCCCAGTTCAGCAGTTGTAAGGGTCCACAGCATGAATGAGAGGGATGATGTGCCCTATCTTCAAGGGCAAACCCCCTGTGGTACTAGGTGTCACTAAACAGAGTCAGATATTGAGAGCCACACAGCTGAATTGGAAAACTGCTGTACACGGGCCGAGTGAGGAGACCAGACATGGCATTATGAAATGATGTTACTGACCATGACATTACACAGAAATTAGACAGAGGCTTGGCACCATACCTATGGTGCCCGACTAGCCAAGACATCTGGCAAGAAAGAAATTCATATGTGTATAAAAACAAGACATCTGGGTGCCCAGGGGGGTCCAGCATACCATCTCATGTGCTGCAGGGAGGGGGGACAAGACATCTGGGTGAGGTGGGAGGGGGGATGCATCATATCATATGTCGGAGATATGGACACATGGCTGTGTGCCCGGGGCTGCTAGAGAACATTTGGCATGCTAGGGGTGAAACAGAGGGTCAGGCTTGGGTGGCGGTGGTCCTCTGAAGGAGTTGCTGGAGTGGTGCAGTTGTGTCGGAAGATGGTATGTGGCTTTGGGGGTACGGGGTGGGGAGTGAGGTTTTCACTTTAGTATTTCTTAAAATTTTAAATGATTGAAGTCTTTTAAAACTTTCACTTTCCATGAACACGACTCAAGTATGATGTTTAGTTGGAAGTTTTACTTAAAATGTTCTAGTCGAAATGTTCCTTGGTCTGCTGGTTTGCAGAAGAAGCAGTTTATTAATGTGTAGTTCAATGATGCTGTTTATGTTTGGAAGTTTGATGCAGACATCTTTGGATTGAATCCAGTTCCCTGTTGTATCCTGCAGGGGGCGTACACTCGCTAGAAATGTGTGCTTGTTTTTAATTCTCAGTCTCTGTCACACACCCCAGAGTGATGAAAGGACAATTGAGCACATGAAAAAGATGCTGCACTTGGCCTTTTAGCTTAATATTAGCTTAAATTGCCAAGAATCAAAAATCTGACGAGGCCACAAAAAACGGCAAAGCAACCTAATGGCCTTGGTGAAAGAAGTGGTTGGCCATCTTGTGTACTGTCAATGGCAGGGCCTGTATGTGCTGTACCGCCTTTCTCGCTAAATATTTATTTCCTCTCTTGGCAGCAAACAGACAAATAAAGTGTGCTCCCCTGTCCTGCGCAATTCCAGTCATGTGAAATAGTAAGTACACCCCATGGGAATTGAAAACTTCCAGCAAAGAGTTGTGGAGGAAGGGCATACAGTCATATGAAACAGTAAGTACACCCCACAAAAACTCTCAACTTCTTCAAAATGGTTGAACTATCAAACATTAGATCTTCACGCAAACAGTGCCTGCAGATAAACGTGGTACACCTGAATAAACACACGAGGAAAATTTCCCTTTGCAATCTTTATTAAGCAAAACTATAAATAGATGTAATGGTCTGCTAGGGAAAAGTAAGTCCACCCTTGGCCTCAAAACTGGCATTGCCCCCTTTAGCAGAAATTACATCATGTCGGTGTTTTGTATAACTGCCCACCAGTCATTAACTCAGTGAAATTGTTTGACCAGTTCCTTCATGTAAAATTCCTTCAGTTGCAAAATGTTTATGGGTTTCCCTGCACGTTCTTCCTGCTTCATATCAACTCAAATCCAAATCAGGGCCAGTTGATAACCCTGCATTTCTTCTTTCTGAGTATTCCTTGATGGATTTGCTAATGATTTGCAGATCATTATTGTGCTGAAAGGTCAATTTTTGGTTCAATTGATGGCCTCACATTCCCCTCAAGCACACTTTGATATGATGCAGAATTCATTGTTAGCTTGATAACTGCAAGCTGCACAGGCACCGAGACAGCAAAGCAATCTCAAACCACAACATTTCCACCATAATGCTTCACAGTCAGCATGACATTCTTCTCCTGAAATGCACCCAAACACATCTAATGTTACTGTGGCCAAACAACTGTATCTTTGATTCATCTGCCCAGTACACCTTGTTCCAGAAGCCCCAGGTCTTTGACTAAACGTTCAAAGGCAAACTGCAGTGTTGCTCCATTGTTCTTTTATGGCAGCAAAGGCTTTTTTGTAGCACACCTCGTGTGCAGATCTCTTTCTGTAGATGTGTGCACTTTGACATCAGCTTTTGCAAGAGATACCTGCAAATCCTGCAATGAAATTTTGTGGTTCTTGGAGACTTCTTTTAGTATCAGACAACCAACCACCAATAGTCTTTTGAAATCTACACCACTTGTAGAGGATTTTCCTTAACAGCGGAATAACTGATTTCAAATAATTTGCCGATTTTTATAAATCCCTTGCCAGATTTATAGGCATTCACAACCTTCTATCCGAGGGCCTTGGAGACCACTTTTGATCTTTGCTTAATGACAGCACACACATCAATAGAAACACCCCCTCACCTTAGATATCTGTGGTTTAAATAAGACAGGCTCCACCTGCAAAGAGGTTCTAATCGTTGGCACCTAATCTGGAGCTCCCACTTTTAATCTGATGGATTTGAAGTGGAGATAAGTGCAGGGGTGAACTTATTTTTTTGTCATGTGACAAATCTTCATATGTATGCCTCCTTACTTGGCCAGGATGTCCATATAATAGAAGGTCTGGGATGGTTGAACTGTCAGTTGGGCTGGAAGGACAGATGGGGACTGTTTGTTGCAGACAGATACACAGAGTGGCAGTATCATGCTGGTGGTACTCCCAGTGGTGCACCTTCAGGCCAAACTGTGAACTGTAGTCCTGGTGAGCAGCCCTGCCAGGGTACTTGGGGACCACCAGGTCGAACTGCAAAGGGTCATCTTTGCCTCTTTAAGAAGATCGTACGAGACCTTGTCATCTGAGGGCACTGGAAGTATTCCTGGGTCCAACATAAAAAAATAAATCACACTGCATTCCCTGGGGGTGATTTAATTGAGGAGCATGCAGACAAGGTTGCTGGGATGTGTCGAGGAGAAGGGAGACAAAAAAGAGAAGCATTGTATAGTGCTTTTCGTGAAATGCGTAAATTAGTCTGTTTAGAGGTACTTCGTAATAAATAAATCCTTATTTGAATCTCGGACTTGGTTTTGTGAAACAACTGAGGTTGTCTGAGGTTTTGGGTGCTGTTATGCCCCTTACTGGTTACACTATCTTTAACTACAGCTTTGACCTGTCAATTTCCGTTCCTTGTTTTGGTATCATGGTGTTTTTTGAACTCCCCATTTCAGAACACTGTTTAACCTAATCCTAATTTGTAATTTCATCTCCTTGTGTTTTAAACAGCAAGTTGTTATGCCTGCTGAAGGTAAAGTCATCTCTGATGGAGGTATCACAGGAATCATCATTGGCTGGCCCTGTGTTGACTCAGCTGTGGAATGGCCAATAGGGGGAGGCGGCTTGATGGGCGAGGTCTCCAGGACTCTGAACAAATCCAAATCGTATTATGTGATATCATCTAGTGTTGAATTCTGCTCTTACTTGTAATATTTTTATTTTACTATTATATTGTATTGAGGACTACTTGTGTTTTGTTCTGTGTATTGTATTGACCACCTTTTTTTGACACCCACTGCACACCAAACTTACCTGGAAAGGGTGAGCTGCCTTTCTCAAGGTTAATTCCATTTTTTTCCCTGCTAGGGTTATTTTTTGGGAGCATTTCCTTGTCTTCTTAGAGAGTCAAAGCTGGGGGGCTGTCAAAAGGTAGGTCCTGTTAAAGCCCATTGCGTTACACCTTGTGTGATTTTGGGCTATACAAAAATAAATTGTATTGTATTGTATTTTAAAGGCACCATACTGGGGCCTGCTGTGGCCGCACGTCTTTGTTTCAACCATTTTAACATTCACTGATTCATTACGTTTCTAACTCATGTTATTGTTAAATTAGTTATTTCTTACTTCTGCATATTTTAAATATGAATTTCCTGAAAAAAACAATCGACATTTTTGTTTTCAAAGCAAAAACAAATATTGCAATCTCTTGAGGATATTTTGAGCAGTTTGGAAAGATGATAAAAAAAAATTTGTGGACACTGTGATTCAAAAAACTAATGGACCAATTTTTTAAACTATTTGGACGACATACACTGGTCAGTGTTAAGCGCTGATTAGGTTTTGAGTGAATTCCAGCAACTCAGCTTTAAGCTTTTAAAGTTCAAAGTTCTGAAAGTCGACAGCCAAACCACCGATCACAAGCTCATCAAACTTGGCGTACACATCAGACCTTTGAAAAAAGGACTTGTAAATTTTAAGATCAATCTAAAGTTTAACCTTTTTAGCTTTTTCACATTAAAATAATTCAAACAAAGTAGCCACATCAGCTAAATTCTAATTACAAACGAACATTAATTAGGTTTCGTTTCCTTCTTAAATATCCAAGACGTTCACCTTTCTTGCCAGTTTTAGCACAGCACTTCCAATCTATGTACTAGAACCAAGATCACCATAGGGCTGCTGGGTTTGTACTCCTTCTTCTCTAATTTTTAACATCTTATATGAAACACAAGTAAAAGAATTACTACAAACTTCACATTGTCGCAGTTGAACCAGTGGTTGAAGTGGAATCAAATTACTGGCGGTGTTGGTGATGATTCAGTGACACTGCATCAAAGAGTTGGGGCGAAGATTCCCTAAAGGGTGCTGGTACTCAATTAATGGCACCAATATGGTGAAACTTCAATTATAGCAATATGAAGAGCTGAGGGTTGTCCCGCGTGAAGATTCATGAAAAGGTGCTGTTATGGTTGTATCATCATGGAATTTGTAAGACTTACCAGATACGTCTACTAGGTTCATCTACTGTCTCACTTTAAGATTAACACACACACATAGACATAGAGATCCTGTCCAGAAAAAGTCTTGGGTGATGTCAATTGGCATTCACCCCACATTATTCTACATTGGACCCTCTTCACATAACTACATATAAGAGCGATGCCAAACACCTGTCACTCTTAGTACTCTACACAGGAACTTGCTGTCAGGAGCACTAACAAACATACGGGTGTCATTACGAAACACAAAAGCTCAATCACTTTGGTTATAGGGCCACTTTTCAACCAACAGTGTCCTACTTCTACTAGATTTATTCTAAATATTCAGCCTTAATAACCCAGAAGAGAAGAAAGTGGAAAACCGACAGTCTTCCCACACTAGGTGTCGTAATATTTACTTCAGTCACTCAAGATATAAAGACAAAGTATATAGAAATGTAAAAGCAATGTGGAATTTCGTAAAGCATATCAAATACCAAACTGAAGAAAATACAATAGAAAATAAAACAGATTGCAACGTCTGGATGTATATAGTCTTAGAAAAGCTTATTTAGAAAATTAGCAGTGTGAGGAGTGGATGCTGCCCTGGGAGGCATTTAGAGTTAGAGATTTGTGTTAATCGTAGGTTATGCTCTCTGATGTCCAGATGAAACAGTCACATGTGTCCTTATTTCTTACATCACTTCCTATTTCATTGCTTTCATCAACTCTTTGTTCCACAGACGAGCATTATTTATGCTCAGGTTTTCACAAGGGGCTTTGGGACATGTCACATTGCACACATTTGATTGGCTGGCTGACCTTATGATGGATGACTCTGCAAAAAGTCTTTGATATTTGCTGCTTTCCTTTCCCAGGCTATGAATTGATTAAAACAGCTTCTGATCCATACTTATTTTCCGTTCTCAGGTTATAAACTAATTGAAACTTTGTAATATAAAGGCACTATATTGCGCCCGACCCGGCACAGACTGACCCAGAGGCACATGTAAAAGCACAAAGACTTTTATTTTTCTTCACTTGTGGGGCACGTCTTCTCTGTAAACACCAAAGTCAATACACAGGCTCATAAGCACTTAACTCTACACAACATAATCATCTGGCACCACCACTCCTCCCAGGCAGCCTCATCCTCTTCCTCCCAATTCTGGGTCCTGAGTAGTGGCTGCAGGTACTTTTTGTAGCCTTCCCGGAAGTGCTCCAGGTGGTAATTGGCCTAATTAGGCTGCACTTCCGGGTGTGGTTGCATTCCAGCCCACAGAGGCTCTTTAAGCCATGCAGCACCTCCGGGTGGTGGCCATGGAGCCCAAGAAGTCTGAGTCCTGAAGTCCCACACATGTGGCCCTGATGTAACCCAGGAGGGCTGCCACCAAGCGTTCCGGGGGACGTAGAGTACATCCCATGGCTGCTCCCCTGGAACCAGTGTTGAATGGGCGTATTGTACAGGGACCCAGCTGCCCGTCACACCTTGTTTATAAATTACTGGTGCAATAGAGAAAGAATGTGTGGAAGAAAAATACTTCCAATGTGAATTGCATCTGAAATTAAATTGCTTTGAAGTGTCCTATAAAGTCAGTTCATCCTGGTTCCTTTGAGCAAAAAATCAAACAATTATATAAGCAGTCGGCAGTTTCAAAAATGGAGGATTTTCCACTCCAGGACAATGCTAAAACGTCAATCGTTACAAGATGTTGACAATCGACCGAACAGCAGAAGGGTCTGGGATACATCAACATTTGATCAAAGAGTGTGAAGGGTGGTCTTCTTGACGTTTTGCAAAATGGTGCTGGTATAGTGAAACTTCGATCATTGTTAGACTGAGACTGTCGATTGAAAAGCATAGTGGGGTTTAGGGGTGGTGTTAATGTTTTGCACAAACCCACTTCATGCACTGAGTTGAATTGATCATAAATAAATTGTTCAAACTCACCTCATCTCATCTTTCCATTCCATCTTCCTGGTGAGAGTCATAGTGGTGGCAGGTCAAGCAGGTCAGCCAAGACTTCTTTACCCCCAGATACAAATTCCAGTTCTTTCTGGAAATTTCCCAGGTGTTCCAAAGCCAGCAGAGAGACTTAACCCTTCCAGCAAGTTCTGAGTCTACCATAGAGTCTCTGCCCAAAGGTACATGCTTGGGGAACCCCAGGGGCATCCTTAAAACATGTCCAAACCTCTTCAACTGGCTGTTCCTGCTCCAGAGTAGCAGCAAATCTACTCTAATGGTTTCCTGAATCTCTAAGCTTCTCACCTTACTATGGAACATCAGTCCAGACACCCTGTGAAGAAACCTCATTTCTGCTGCTTGTACTCGTGATCTCATTTTTGTAGTCATTACTCGAGGACAGGTATATAGATGGACCCATAAACTAAGATCTCTGTCTTTACTCAGCTTCTGCTTCACCTCCATGGACCAGCACAGTGCCCACAGAAGAGTTGTCGTCGCTCATATCCGATTGTCAAACCTCACGTTGTCTTTTTGCATCACTGGTGAACAAGATCTCAAGATACTAGAATTCCTTCACTAAGGGTTGTTGTGCCCTTCTAACCTGGAGATAGCAATCCACTCTTTTCTGATAGAGATCAATGACCTCAGACTTGAAGATGCTGATCCTCTAGTTTTAATTATATAAAAATATGAACTACAGTTTTTCTTATAGATTTGCCTTCAAAGTGGACTAAAATTTGAAAAGTAAAGTTCAGAGTTGTTGTGTCTTACACGTATTTTGGTCAACTCACACTGCATGTGAACTCCTGTTGTAAATTCGCTCAACGTCACATCCTGGCCACATCACATCTTCGTGTCTTATTCATCATTCAGTAAAACTGTGCAGTAATGCGGTACATACATTTATAAATTTTTCATTACATTTAAAAATTTTTCCATAAATGCATGAATCTCCTTGCCCATACTCCACATAACTGGATTAGGGGAGGTTTAAGAAATAGAAGGATAGATGGATTTATTGGCTTTGTGGTTTTGGATGATGGATCTCTGCTGATGTTTCCTAGGGAAACCTGGACGTAAATGGCATGGAACTGCTTCATAAGGTAAAAACAAATTGAAGTTTTTGGGATTTTTTTCTGTGTTCTGAGGTGATACTATTGGAGCATCACTGCATGTTGAGCTTGATGCCTCGGGGCTGTTGGTCCTTCTAGAGTGGTTTAGTGGAGCAGTATGTGGTTCTGATATTTTGGGCCTGCATCTTGTCTCAAGGTCACCAGAGGATGAGGAGGAGTTGCTCCTTAGACAATGCATTGGGTTTCATGTTTTGGTTTTTATTTTTCTGGAAACACTATACTGAGTTGTGATGCATTTGGGCAGCTGTTTCTTGTGGTGATGCTAGTACTCATAATAACTTGGGATGGTGGTTTTAGATGATGATTCTCCAGTGGGACTTTGATGGAAACATTCCCAGAGAGATGCTTCTTAAGGTAATGAATTTTTGGATAAAGATTGCTTCCTGTGGTAGTGCGGTTGGCGTTGCTGCCTCATAGATTCATAGTCTTGTGTTCAAATCATGTCCTGGAGTCTGTGGGGATTCCGTTTTTTTTCCTGTGGCATTTCCTCCTTTAATTGTATCAAAATATTGACCATTAATGGTGAGTGGAGTAGACGCCTGGGACAAAGGACATAGAATATGAACAGCTGGTCATGCACACTAGTGTGGTCACATGTGAATAAGTGCCTAAAGAACCCGGAAAAGTGGATTGAAAATCGTAATGATGATGATAACTTAAAAACCATGACAAAATACATTACATTATCTCCAAGGAACATATAAAGTGCATGTTAATTCCAAAACAAATTTAGAAAACCCAGTTTTGTAATTTTTGGATTGACACCAACACACAGAAACTGGGAAATATCAGCCTACTCAGTTAAAGTGGAGGTTGGGAGCATGTGCTAATAGCACATTGCTGTACCTGAACCTCCATAACTAACTACCTTGATTGGGGCCTGATTGAAACAGGTGACACCTCAGCACCACACTGGAGCAGTGTGAGGATTTTTACGGCGGCTAGAGTGCCAATCCTGTCACCAACCCCCAGGTTTTCCCTGTAAGTTGGAGGAGCTTCTTGCAGGGCTGGATGCTGGTTAACATCATACCCAGGGTGAAGCAATTGCAGGTTAAGGGCCTTGCTCAAGGGCCTGATGGAGTAGAGTCACTTCTGATGTTTACGGGATTCGAACCATCAACCTTCCGATTGCCAGAGTAGATCCCCAGCCTCAGAGCCACCACTTCACCCTAGTTAAGGCAGGAGTCGAAATAAAAACACAAATTGGTTATGATGAAAACTTGCAGTTACCACGGACCCCCCTGGACTAATCAGATCTACTGCTCTAACTCACATACCCACTTCCGCAGTATATGTGAAATTAGAGATGTCCTTGGCCTCAGGTTTCAGGTCATAGCAGGGTCTATTCATGTACATACCTCCTCTCATTCTCTTTCTGACTGACAATTAACCTAACATGGCCATCTTTGTTATGTGGCTGGAAATCCAATGTACACCAGGTGAGGCAAAGCAGACACATAAATCCGTGCAGACATTTATCAAGCTGGGATCCAAGCCCAGGACTCTAGAGCTGTGAGGCAACTTCATACTAATAAAGCTGACCACACAGATCTTAATTGCTACATAAGTGAGGCACAAGACAAGCAAAACAAGATGAGCCCAGTGTCAATGCAATAATGTCTAGAAAATGGCAACTAAAACAGAAGGACAAAATGAACTTGACTTTTTTAATCAAAACAGGGCCAAAGCCATAACTCAAAAAGACTCCAAAAGAAATTGCCGGAGAAATTAGTTTTGTCAAGCTAGCAAATTGTCCTTTTCTGCTAAACAAGGTTCAGATAACAGAGGACATGACTGAGTCATATACTGTATAAGATGGCTCTCGTGACTTTGCATGCACATGTGAACATGCCCCCTCCTGGTGCCAGGCCCCAGCGATAGCAACCAAAATCCCAGAGAGCCGAATGGTGAGATACAAAAAGCAAAGAATAAAATAAAATAATAGGGAGAGAATTTCTGTCCAAATACTAGCAGGCAGTAGCACAGGCAGTGCTCAGCATCACCCCAAAGAGACAATATGTGAGTGCATACAGTAGAAATTACTGCATATGCATGTAAAGAAATCTGAGGCACAGATCACAGGAACATATTGATCTTTGATGATTTTTCAACACTTGGTATACGCACATCTCTGAAATCAGATTAAGGAGAGTCAGGAAATTGAAGGGTAGATGGATGTGTTGGCTTTGTGGATTTTTGATGAGGATCTCTGTTGATATTTTCTTGGAAATGCTGGGTTTAAATGGTATGGAAATGCTTCATATGACTAAAATGAATTGAAGCAAAGTTTCCAGTGTTCTTCTCATATGTTCAGGGGTGATATGGCTGGGGATGTCAATGATGCAGGCTTCAAAAGTTGTGATCACCATTAGTTTTACTGAATAAGCACACAATTTAGGCATTATCTTTTTTTACTATTGTATTTTTCAAAAAACACATTGCAAAACTATCTAAAATATATTGTTCCCATCTTAAAAATATTGGAAAATTGAGACATTTATTAAAGATGCAGGATAACGAGAAATTAATTCATGCATTTATTTTTTTTTACTGCAATAATCATTACAAAAACTAGAAAGTACAAACACATAACCTCTGTTCTCGAGTCCTTGCACTGGCTCCCAGTTAAGCTTAGGATTGATTTGAATTTTTTCCTTTTATCTGAACTTAACATTGCTTATAAACCAGAGAATGCATTAAGATCTCAAGATGCTCTTCTTTTAGCTACAGCGCCCTGTAAAAAAACAAGAGGATATAAAGAGCTGGGACACCATTGTTATGTTTCAGCCAGCATGTCTCCCCTGGCTGGGGGTCAAAGTGGTATTTTGTTTAGTGTTCTTTTATGTCCTTTATTTGTATTAATGTTTATTGTATTTACTATGTACATTTTTCTTTGTGCTCTTTGTGTTTTGTGGGTGGCTCCACAAGGGGTGGGGCCACCGGCCAATCACCGCCAGGAACAGCCCTCCACCCTAGTTAAGGGAGGGCCTCCCATGGTTTCTGTCAGTTTATTGAATGTACTTGGGAGGTGAGTGTTTATTGTGCCTTTCGCTTTTGCTATTGCTTTGTGATCTCCTGGAATTTTGAACCCCTGTTCTATTTTTGACCTCGCCTCTGGATTTTGATTTGGGACTGTGTCTATTGATATTTTCTGAACCTCTGCTCTGTTTTGACCACCACCTTTGGGATTTGTTTTTCTGCGTCTGCTTTGCCTCTTCAGGCATCTCCTATGTGCTCTTTGAAGTTTTACAGCTTGCAAAGCCTTTTGTTAAAATAACAAACTTATTATAAAGATTTGTCCTTTGGGTGTCTATTCAGGGTATTTGACTTTATTTTTCCCCTTTTCATGGGCAACTTTTAAACATGCTTTGTCACCTGTGCTTTTCGGGACTTCCGTATTTCACGACAACCGTAACCCCTTATATCTGATAGCAAATCAAAAAAATGATTTCACATGAATGTCTTTTCAATCAACACTCGGACTGATTCAAGATGGCAGTGGGACCTCTTCAAAGGAGCAGAAGAGGTGGACTTAAGGGTTTTTTGACCCAAAAGTGACATACTGATGCTGCCGGTCATCAGACCTGTTAGGTAGAAAGGAGGAGAAGCATTAGGCAACAGTGCCCTTTACTTGGAATGGAATTACTACTTGATGAGTCCTTAAGTTGTCTCCCAAACATCTTGTGTGTGATAGTCACAAAGCTAGGAAATAATCTGCATGCTAATATAAGTGATGCCTGTTCAGTTTCATCTTTTAAATCCAAGATGAAGACTCACTTTTATAGTATATTATACACCCGACTAGAGCTGCTGTTTAGCTGTGCAAGATTCATCACTGTTTGTTAGTCATGTGTACACAAATATAACTAATACAATATTTATAAACCATTACTAAACTTCCTCTGTTCTGTTCCTCTTCAAGGTGTCATGATGTGGCACTTAGTACCATTGCTCTACTTCCATACTGTTCTCTAGCTCATGGAAAAGTCATCTGAAATACTGGGAGATTTGGAATCATCAGATGGAAAGATTCTGTCATCAGATTAGATGACCAAGCACAGAGTCTACTGCTGAGTGATCAGAAGGGGGTAGCTGGCCAGTTGGCTGAAGTCTTCAGGACTGTCGCTGGGTTACACTTTTAAAATTGAAACTGATTGTGGACTCTCACAAAGGTTTATTTTCTCCAGTTTTTGTTTTTCTCTCCTCCATTATCAACTATAGTTCAAAAACTAGACAGATGTTTCCTTAAAAGGGTTTCCATTTATGTCAGTTTCAAACTATTTCGTTTTTTTGTGTGTTTTAACAAATTTGTATCTTAATGTGTACTAGTTCTGTATTTAGTAATTTGCAAAACCTTCCGTTGCATTTTACCTGAGAATTTGTCACAGAGCTCAGCACCTGCACTTGGTGAAAGGCGCTATACAGAACTAAACTGAATTGTATTCAATGTTACTGCAGTTATACCTTGGACTGTATGCCATTGGGCTGCTGTTCCTGCTGAGGTGTGTGCGGCGCTGATGTTTAGGGCCCGTGTGTTTAAATGTTCCTCAAGGTTGTAGCGGTGCTACATGAATGGGGACGTCTTCATTGCGTTTGGTGCTCTGTAGCGTCTTTTATAGCGTTGTCCCATTTATATAGTCTGTTGTGTCTGTTTAAATGTTTTCCCCCTGGAAACAAAGGGGGAAGGAGAATGCTGTGGATCCGTGACCACTCGTGATAGTTTTCCCAGTCAAACCCATCAATTCCATCTAAGTCATCGCTGTTTAAACAAGAGGACGAAAGGGAACAACACCGACACTTCACTGAAGAGAAAAGAGCCAAGAGAGAGCATATCCAGATCACTTCACATCTTTTCCTACTTGTCGCCATTGCTACATAAAACCCAGAGGTTCCGGATTATACCGATGTGTTAAGGATATACGGTGAGACTATTTTTTGCCGTTTGGTAGAGAAGCAAGGTAACAATTTCATTTGAGTATAATTGCCATGGGACACTCACAAGCTGGACAAGGTTCACATTCACTATTCATCCTCTATTTAGTCTTTTGGACTTTCATGTGTATTTCGTGTTCTCTGTGTATCTTATTTGTTTCATGTTCAGTGTAGGGACAATGGAGGGTTTATGTTGTATATTTATCAATGCACTTTTTATTATTATTATTACATAGTGCCAGTCACTTTTTGGGTTGTGTGTGGTGTGGGGGCTTTGGAGGGAGTGAAGTATATATTATTTTATTATTTGTTTCTTTTCACTATGAATATAATATACATGTTATTATTTTATATACTGTTTGCTTTTTGATTATTTAATCATCAATTGGGGAAATTATTTAGAAGAAGTATGGCTTGTCGGGTCTCATGTTTCCTCAGGTTGCCAGGCCACGGGTCTTGGAGGTGTAGCTGCAATTCCAGATGAGTGGGTCGGCTGTTACAAGGTCAGCTCAAGATGCTGCGTTGGGTTTCATGTTTCTAGGTTGGCTGCCATTTTTTTGTTTTTTTCTGGAAACAATATTTTGAGTTGTGATGAGCAGCTGTTTCTTGTGGTGATACTTGTGCATTTGATGGTCTGGACTGGTGATGATTCTCTAGTGGGGCTTTGATGGAACTGTTCCCGAAGACAAACGTCTTAAGATAATAATGCTTGAATAAAGGTTACTTTCTGAGGTGGTGTGGCTGGTGCTGCTGCCTCACAGATTCATAGTTTTATGTTCAAATCGTGTCCTGTAGTTGGTGTGTGTTCCAGAGATGTGCAGGTTGAGTTACCTGGTCACTTGAAATGTTATGAGTGAGTGGGAACTGAGATGAAATGAAACCATGTCCAGAACTGGTGCCCAAAGCAGTTTGGTCTTGTAGCTGCAGATCATTGTTCTTCAAAGTTATCTTGGTTGACACGTTTCTCTCTCTGTAGTCTGTTTTGTGTTGATGTTTTTTTGGGTTGACGGATTCTTGCTTCTTATTTCTGACAAACACTTTTACGACACAGGATTTTTTAAAATTTTCTCTTTAGTTACCCTTCACATGTCCAACACACCAAGACCAGGCCTTTGATTTGAGTGCCCAGCACCCACTGCCCCTTCTGCAATGCTCCTTGGCAGTAGGCCTCATTTTAGAGTACTTTATACTTAATCAAGTGCACTTAAAGACAAATGGGACCTTTGTAATCAAGGCTCTGAGAAGAGAGAATTACAGAGCAGCTAATTACTTTCATGCTAATTAAGGCTACGTATATTTTTAAGACGCTCTGGCTGAACCCCAATCACTAATTAGCTCCCTGTCTCTCCGACTCACACACACACACACACACACACACACTCACACACACACACACAGAAACTTCAGGAAATGAAAGCAGGTCCAGAGAAGTGAAAGGCAGTGATGGAGAGGCTTGTTGTGCCCCGCCCAGGCTGCGTTTGACCCTGAGCGCTGCGCTCTGCTTATCATCCCTCATCCTAATGAGCACTAAAACACGATGCCAGTTTTAATAAACTTTGTGGCTCTCCCTCATGATTAAAGCCTCACCACTTGTCGGGTGAGACTGAAGGTGGGGGGTTGGGTTCAGTGCTTTAGTGTGCCAAGCCTCCTCCACTTAGCCCTGCATACTTATCTGATATATGAATTGGCTGGAAAGGAGACTGGACGTGGAGCCATAACATGGCGGCTCTGCAGGTGAAGGTCAGGGCAAGGTGAGAGATTTCCCGGAGCTACACACAACTCCCATGAGGGGAAGCACCTGCAACCAATAGGGCTCCCTATCTGCAGTCTTGTCATGGAAAATAGGAGCTCATGAAGTGGAAGACGGGATGTTTGGTAAAGGTGGCAAGTTGTTAAAGGCCCAATATAAAATGAAGATTGACTTATACCAGGCTAGCCAGGTCCACCATGACAGAAAAGCAAGTGAAGAAGAAGGAATGCCATGGCTTTGGCACCATGGCTTCACATAAGCTGGCAAGGGAGTTTGCTGTAAAAGTGCTGTAGAAAATAAACACTTTGATTATTGAATCTTACGATGGTTCTCACTGTGAAAGATGATATTTCAAGTAAAGATATTCTTTTATTATTTTTTTGTTTAGAAAAATGTTTGATGATGGTGCTTGCAGTGAAATATTTGCATGAAATAAATGTTTCTCTGCGATATATTTGATTATTAATTTGAAAGAATTATGTTAATATTGGCCTTGTGATGGTTTTGGAAGTGCTGAAATTGTCAATGTGGAGTTTGCATGTCCTCTCCATGTGTCTGTAGATTTTCGTAAAAGTGTTCTGGTATTACTGCTATATTCTGAAGATGTGGGTGTTAAAACTGGCCCAGTGTCACTTAGTGCGCTGTCAGCGTTTACCTAATGCTGCCATGACAGGCTCCAGCTCCCCAGGATCCTGAACTGGATAATCGAGATGATGATATAAATAGATAGATAGATAGATAGATAGATAGATAGATAGATAGATAGATAGATAGATAGATAGATAGATAGATAGATAGATAGATAGATAGATAGATAGATAGTGAAAGGCACTATATACCGATAGATAGATAGATAGATAGATAGATAGATAGATAGATAACAATGTGTCTTAAAATAATGGCTGCTTTAAAGCGCACTTAAACAAATGTGATTTCAATGTAGCATTTGCTTAGGAAAGTCACTTATGATGGTGCTTGTTATGGAAGGTACAATATAAGGAAATCAGTAATGTGCTTTGTGAAGATGGTTGCTCTGAAAGGCACTATATATAATTAAGTTGTTTGGGTTAGTAATGTGAGTTATGGTAGTGCTTGCTGTGATAGGCATATTTTATTAAAGTTGTTTTGTTTATTGATGTAACTATAAAAATACTCATCGAGAAGGCACTATATTATATACTAGCAAAATACCTGCGCTTCGCAGCGGAGAAGTAGTGTGTTAAAGAAGTTATGAAAAAGAAAAGGAAACATTTTAAAAATAATGTAACATGATTGTCACTGTAATTGTTTTGTGACTGTTATGAGTGTTGCTGTAATCAAGGATTTGATTATCATTATTTCTTTCAATCAGGTTCGTATTTGGAGGATGTGTTGTGTTCAAGTTACATTCTGTGTTTGTCAACCGTTGTAAAGATAACAGGTTTCATTCATCGAAGTGTTCACTATCCAAATCGGTACTCGTGAATCTAAGATGTTTAACAGGCATTCCCGGTATTAAGTTGTGGATCTGCCTGCGAATATTTAGCGGCAGCGTGTCTATGAACTTAATTTAAACTTAAGCTTTACACCTAGCTTTCCTATTGATATGTCTACAAAGGCTTGTTCAGATTCAGAGGGTTGTTCCTTTCTTACTGCATCAATAAACAGCTCGTCTTCCTCTTTATCTGAGACATCACACATTGCATGCACAGGTTTACCTTTCCCAGTCCTGCAAAGTTTAGCGAAGTGGTTCAATTCACCACATTTTTTACACGGTCTTCCTTTAGCTGGACATTGACTTTGTTTCCGCAGTAGCTGCACTTATGAATATGCTTGTATGTGTCACTCGCTTCATATTCTTTTGCTGCCTTCTCAATTGTGTAATGCATTTTTTGTTCAGCGCTCTTCCTTGTTTTCTGCATACTGCATTCACAGTCAGTTCATGTGAGCCACTCGGAGTACATGCATCGAAGGTTCTCAGCTTGTGCTGTCTCGTGTGATCTGGCGATGCCCACGGCTTTATTTAATGTTAGCTAAGACCAGGCCCTCAAAAGTTTCTCTCGCACTTTTGCTGAGTTTGTGCCAAACACTAGTCTATCCCTGACCATCTCATCTTCGTTTGCATAAGCACAGTCCTTCACCAGCAATTTTAACTCCGTTACAAAGTGATCAAAAGTCTCGTTTATACCCTGCGTCTTCTCATTAAACTTGTATCTTGCGAATATCGTATTCATCTTAGGCATGACAAATGCCTCAAAACGGTCATAATAAGTTTTCAGTACCTTGGCTTCCTCCTGGGTGAAAGTCATTGTGTTAAAAATGTCTCTTCCTTTTTCCCCAGTCCACCTCGATAGACATCTCACCACCCAAATCGCTACTCGTGAATCTAAGATTTCTAACAGGCATTCCTCGTATTACCTTTTTGATTTTCCTGTGAATATTTAACGGCAGCGTGTCTATTGGATTGCTGCTGACGGATGGCCTTATATGGGCAGGCACTCAACTACGTGGGAGGCGTGGTGATGGGGGAACTCAACTCCGCCTCACACGGTGACCGAGTTGCAGCCTATGGCCATATATATGTACATAAGTAGGATTCAGTTATGACCATTAGGCGTAGAATTTCGAAAATGAAACCTGCCCAACTTTTGTAAGTAAGCTGTAAGGAATGAGCCTGCCAAATTTCAGCCTTCTACCTACACGGGAAGTTGGAGAATTAGTGATGAGTGAGTCAGTCAGTCAGTCAGTGAGTCAGTCAGTGAGGGCTTTGCCTTTTATTAGTATAGATAAATGTCTATGCAGAGTGTGTGTCTGTGAGAAGTGGAGTCAGGGTAAAGGCAGTGCATCCAAAGAAACAGAAAACTCGCTTAGCCGCTAATAACACAAGCGATGCGAGCACGTCAGCAAAACTAAACCTCTGAAGAAAGACAAAGTGGCTTTGCTGCTAACATCGGCAAAACGGTATCCCTTTTACTTTTCTTCCTGCTGCTAACGCACATGTAATGTGAGCACATCAGCAAAACAAATCCTCCTAGGAGAGAGATACTCAGAGTAGTTCCTTTCAATTACTTGACATCTCTACATTTCAATTTTTTTTTGACGATTTCAATAGTTTCTAGGACCCCAAGCTTTTTACGGCACAGGCTTTCACAGCTAGAATGTTATAAACATGTAAGAACATTTTTGCTGCTTAGTAACCATCCTTGTGTTGGTGTTTGCTATGAAAACCCACCCGTCCTGCATTATCAAACCAAGGACTGCCGAGGCCTCAGGCTACTCCAGCAGCAGACGCCCTGTACTGTAGGAAGACTTTATTGCTTTCTTTTTCATACTTTATGAATGGTGCTACATAAAATAAATGTTGATTGGTTGATTGATTGAAAACATTGTCACACCTAGTTGGGGAAACATTGTCCAGCTCATTGCTATAAAAAAGAGAAGAAAGTATCCTAGAATGTGTAGCTAGCCATGCTGGAACTGAATCTTCCAAATGTCCAGTCTTGCTTCAGCAAAACCATGAAAGCAAAGCAAATCTCCCTGCTGGTTTCCATTGCTTAGTCTAAAGTTGGTCTTTGTTATACCCTTCCCAGCTTGGGGTCCTTTTTACGTCAATTCAAGGGTCAGTGGACAGTCAATCAGTCATTTTCTTACTTGTTTAGTCCTGAACAGTGTTGCAGGGGGTGCTGGAGCCAATCCCAGCTTGCATGGGGTACAAGGCAGGACCAAATGCTGGACATGGTGTCTGTCCATTGCAGGGTGAATACACAATTTAGGGCCAATTTAGTATCGCCAGTCCACCTAACCTGCATGTCTTTGGACTGTGGGAGGAAATCGGAGCACCCGGGGAACCCAGACAGGCACAGGAAGAACATGCAAAGTCCATGCAGGGAGGACTCAGGACGTGAACCCTGGTCTCCTTACTGCCACTGTGCCACCTGGTCAGTGGATAGCTCAACAATAATCTTAATGGATACATATTATCAGCTTCCATTTATTTTATTCAGTTCAAAACTGTTTTTTCATCCTGTGTGTTTAAACAAATCTGTGTCTTTATGTACAATCATTATATGTAATTAGTAATTGGTAAAGTTTGCAATTGCGTTTACTCGAGAACTTGTTACAGCCTGCAATCAGGGAAGAGCGCTGCACAAAAACAAACTGAAATAAACAAACTGAATTTTGAAGGTGGATAGACAACTCTAGGAACGAGGAGAGAATACAAACTCCCAGTTGTAACTCAAACAAAGCAGCTGGCTTAAAAAAATAGAAGAAAATGGGGAAAAAAAGTGTAGAAGTGCTGCCAAACCGAACATTTTTAAGACTCGAGACCCCCAGTTAGGCCTTATCTAAACTGCCCACCTCAGACTTTGAGAGAGCAGAGAGGACAAAATGTCATTAGAGTGAGAATACTGATGGAATTTGGAGCGAAGGAAACTCATCCTGCTTAAACTGGGTGGCCACCATCATAATAAGAGAGGAGTGGACATGTTTTGTGCCACACTCCAGCCACAGAAAAGATGTCAGGGATGGTGTGCAACTAAAACCAAAATACCTCTTTGCCACATCGAGGCTGCTTATTCTAAAAATCTTGGGATTCTGGTAGCCGACTACACACTGGTCAGCTCTGAGAGATGTGTAGACAACTCTCCTGTCAAGTGACCCAGGCAATGGATATCCAAGATCAGCAAGATTTATACACGTCTTGCAGAAACCTATGATGGGAAAGAGTGTCAGTCATGAGCAAAACAGTCAAGATTCCATTCACATACAGTTTCATGAAACTGAAGCTATAATTAGTTTTGTAGGTAATGTAACACTTGTGAAACACAAATTTCACTTAAAATAGATTTTTGGGGGTTATAAAGGTTTTTTTGCAAAGTATATTGCAAAAGTCTTGCTCACAGTTCTGTATTCTTTCTGGAGACACTCCAGTGAAATCAATTCTATTCTATAGATGTCATTCACAACATCATCGAAGGAGCCCTGGACGTTATAATAATGCGACATGCTGTGCATTTTCTACTCTAAAGACACATTAAAATGCCCCATCATGCACATATACTGTGCTTTTGTTTTGACCTAGCCACCTCCCCTTCTGGTTTCTTGATTCTTGCAGATGAGGGTTAGCATGCTTTAAGCATCATGGAGTTTCATTTTTGTCCATGACTTGGGGCTTTGATCATCAAGATTGTGATCAAAATTGGAAAAGTGGGCATCAAACTACCAGGACAAACACAACACACATCTGACAGCTCTACAAAATGTTTATAATTGACAGGAAAGGAGTATGATTTTTGTCAGAGGATTTTTTTGAAGCACTAGGGGATTCCCCCGTGCAAACCCTCCGGCCTGTACTATGCACCAGCCTCTTCGTGTCTCTGCTGCTCACGTTGTGAAGTGGGGGGCTGAACGCATCCTAAGGAGACGAAGTCACTCTTGCGAAACCCCTTCTTAAACGGTGATACAATGGGAAATAAATACAGGGTTTTTTTTTTTACCTGTCTCTTTGCTCGATCAGCTACTGGCTTGCTGCTGCTGCCATGCCGTGTGATCTGCATCTCGCATGGCCTGTACAGCAGCTGTCTTTGTCTTATATTTCCGGCCCCAGGCGTGGTTAAATCTTTGGCACAAAGTCTCATCTTGCAGGACATGAATTCTTGATATTTTTTAGTTTATAATTTAAAAACGGAATAAGAATATGAAAATCGAACAATATAAGATTAAACTTTGATCAATCCTGAGAAGAATGATACCAAACATATATGTGTAGGTTTTAAAATAGGCTCGATTGAAAGCGTGACAAAAAACGTGACATAAAATCGTTGCACAAAATCGTTGCACTTTTAGGCTTAGGATTTTATATATAGAAAGTAGATTAAATGACGGGCAGACACATTTCATTTTAATACATAAACACGCTTCCCAGACAGGAAGTAAACGGCTTTCTTCTTGTGTCAGGGGCATAAACGTCACTGGAAGTGAAACACGATTTGTTTTGTGAGCTTCACTGCAAATTCAATTTCATGTGAACTGTTTCACTCTTTGCTATTAGTAGCAGTACTGTCACGTCTACAGAGTACAATGAAATTCTTACGAAGAATGAGAGAAGGTACACAATCGGCACATCTGCCTACAATGGGGTGAGGAAGAGGAAACGGGAACCAAAGAGCCCACATTCTGGGATGATTTGTATTACAATTTATGCTTTGCAAAGCACTTTGGTGGTGTATAAAATTAGGATAAATTGATGGATAAGGATATCAGTTTTCTGCTGAAGAGGAGCAGGTTGTGCTCACCGTTAATGTGGGCTGCAATGGACTGGCCCCCTGTCTAGAATTGTGTCATGTCTAGCATCTACAGTTTAAGAGAAAACTGCTGTCCTTATTAGTCACAAGGAAAATGTGCAGGCCTGCCATAGACTCTGTCTGGGCCAGGAATGAAAAACTATAAGCACTCTACCATACCGTACTGGGACCCTTAATCTTTTCCTGTTCCAATCACCATCTATTTCAAGTTTACACAGTCTCCCTGTTCCCACACCCATTTTCTCAAAAAGATGTACATCTTAAGATGTTTGTGATTCTAAACAGGCAGCATGAGAAAGTGTCTGTTTTAGAACTGATTCATGATTAGCACCCATAATTTAGGAGAAACCTGATATCCTAATCGGTCACAGGGAGAACCTGTAAACCTCACCTAGGTGGTGACTAGCCCAGAATTCAAGCCCCCATTCCTTGAACTATGAGCAGCACCATACCATATTGGGATCAATTCCTGACCCAATCACCATCAATATGAAGCTGGCGCAGTCTCCTTGTGAAATGTATCTTTGTGTGATGGATGATTGTAAATGCAGGCAGCAGACTGTCTCCCTGTTCTTTATGCTTGGCACCCACTGCTGCTGGGGTAGGACTTTATTCACTGTGACCTTGTAATGTACAAACTAAGTTTAGAAAATGGGTGGACTAAATTTGCTGCCGAATGTGAAGAGGCTGTGGTGAGGATCAGCATCTCTAAGCCTGAGGTCATGGTTCTTTTTTGAAAAACGGTGGCTTCCGCTCTTAACCGATCTTAGTTGGGGAATTCAACTCTTTCAGGATCTTTGTTCATGAGTGCTAGAAGAAGGAAATGTGATATTGACAAACTGATTGGAGTGGAGGTAGCTGTTCTGCAGGAGCTGTACTGGTCCATGGTGGTGAGGCAGGAGCTGAGACTACAGGCAACATTTTCAATTTACCAGCCAATCTATATCCCTCTCCTCACAAATGATCCAAGTACTAGCAGCAGAAATGAGGTTTCTTTGCAGGGCGGCTGGGCCTCTATGATACGTTGAGAAGCGTGATACGTTGAGAAGCTCAGCGATTTAGTAGAGCCTCAGAGAGGCGGAGAGGAGCCAGTTGTGGTGATTTGGGCATGTCATAAGAAGCTCCCCCTCAAGCTATTCCAGGCATTATCCACTGGGTGGAGACTCTGTGGCAGACCCAGGACATACTGGAGGGATTATATCTCTCAGCTGGCATGGAAATGCCTTGGAATTCCCCAGAAATCTGGAGCTGAAGACAGAGAAGTCTGGGTTGATAGGCTTGGCTAGCTGCTCCCACAATCCTATTTGAGAAGATGCGATGAGTTGGCGACAATTTTAATTTAGTTGTACTTGGAAACTAGAATAAAAGATGTACCCCTTGGGTAGAACAGGCTGCTGCCACATCAACCATCCGTCCTTTTACAATTCCATTTGTAATACCCTGGAAAAAGTGAGAAACAAGCAAGTTCTGACTAATCGAGGGTGTTGATTTGTATTCCTTGTTTCTTCTTTTAAGCTCATTGACTGATCTAACCATCCATCCAATGATTATCAAGCCTGCTGATTCAAGTTCAAAATCACACACTACATTAGGTTAAAGATGGCTATCAGTCTAAGAGGGGGCATTAGCCTATCAGGACACACCAATAAAGGGCAGCAGTTCTGTTCATCCACATAAAATCTTATTTTCAGGCAGCTATACCCTGAGTAGACCAGCCAGCTGTGTTATGCTGGGATACCACCCAGGCATCCATGCATTGTAGGAAAGTACAAAGCATTAACCATCACTGAATGGGCACCAGTCCATTTTTATTCCACACTGGACTATTCCGATGCACCAATCAGCCTACCAGCACAGATATATGGAGTGCCTGGAAAAAGACTCACATGACAGTGGAAAGACCATATAAATTTCACACAGTGACTTTACTATTGCTTGAACCCAGATCTGTGAAATTACACTGTCCATTTTAAATCTACTGGAAGGCTGCCTATACCCCTAAAGTCTGGGCCCTCCACCTCTCTTTAACATGAATGTTTATTGCTACCCTTAACTCTGTTATTATGGCGTCTCTCCTGCACTTTCCTTTATCTTTCGCCACATTTTATTCCGAATAATGGGAAAGCCGCGTTAGTAAGCTTGACAGCTACAAAACCCCCCACACGCTTTTAATAAAAGCAGTCGGGCAAGCAAATCTGATTTAAGAGTTTGCCTAAAATAAATGTAATTCCCATACCAGCGGCCAGGATGACAGCACGTCCTCCTCCCTTCTGCCACAATGTTTTCTCTAAAATTATGAATAGGGCCTGAATATATACATCAGAAATGAACTGAGCAATAAGAGCTGCAGTGTGGCGGGGCTCCAGCTAGGCTTTTGTTGGCGAGATATATCTTCAACTCCTCCTCGCTCTTCACTTTAAATCAAAAAGAAGCACGTCCATATTTTTTCATTTCCGTTCCAGATTTGGCTCTAATCAGATTGAGCCGGCTTCTCTCAAACATTCCCATTAGATGAGCCCACTGAGCTCTGGTCGGGCACCTAAGTAATAAGGTCTGAAGCTGTGTGCCAAGCCAAGGGAGCTCAGAGTTGCCAGGTGGCAGTGACTTACTGGAAATGGACTCCTGGGTCAGGCTGACCGTAACACCCACAGCTTTAGTGGACTTTTTTTGTTAAGGCAGCAAACTGTGGTGGCTAATGCTATTCTACCATAGTCCTGTGGTTCCAGTGTGTGGTTATGTGTGGAGGTGGGCTGCTGTCCTGATGAAAGTGCCTGAAGGACCTTTGTTTGAGTGCAGTGCAGCTCAGGGCAGAACCTTTTCAGGGAATGCTTGGAACTGAGCTTACCCGGTCACAGCATGTCCAGTCTGGAGGGCTGCTGAGGTTAATGTTCTCACAGCAGGTCTATGCTACTGACCTCTCCAGCCATTATGATTGTTGGCCCCACCACCTTGAAGCAAACTGTGCTGGCACATCGTTGTCAGGTGTTTTCCATCATTCCTTTGGCCTGTCATCTGATACAATGCCTAATCAATCATCACTGGACATCATGACCCTCAACAAGCCACAGGAACTCATCATGGCATCCTTTTATTTCACTGATAGTTTAGATGTGTTTGTCTAGTGCTCTGTCAAGTAGCCCTGAAAAAAGTTCAGCTCTTACATAACATCTTGACCCATGCTGCATGGTGTCCATCATCGAGATTACGAGAATCAGGTTCTTGAGGACATTGACGTGTTACTCAACTGGTATATTATTTTCTCCACCACAGAAGCGTTACTTTGCTTAAAATTGTTCTTCTGTGGAGGCTTCTTTTGAGTCTCTCTTGAGCCCTCAGGATTCTTGTTACACCCTGAAATATGTCACTCAACTAACAACAGAATGCTCTCTAAGAGCCAAATAACCATGAAGTATTTTGAAACCTCAAAATTTCCCCTTCATAATCTGATCTGCCTTCCCCACAACCCTGCTATTGAGCAAGATGGATGGATGGATCGGTGGGTGCATCTATTCTCCTTGTACAACACACCCAACAGCTAGGCCTTAAAAATCATCTGTCCATCAAAGGGTCAATATGTGAATCCATCCTCATATTACTCAAACCACTCATCTATTCAACCCATTCATTAATGCAAATGTTCATCCCCCATACATACACCCCAACATCAACTATCCATCTATTAATTCATTAATTCATGCATTTGTCCATCCAGCCATACATGAATTTTTATACAGTATCCATCCAATCTAAAAACATGCCCTCTAACCAAGAATAAGTTCTATCCCCAAAGTTTTTTTTTCAGAATCCCCTACTTGCACATGAATCTCATCAACTAGCTCTTAAAATCCATCCATCCATCCATCCATCCATCCATCCATCCATCCATCCATTTATCTTTATTTTCTATAGTGCCCTTCACAATATTATGATTCAGGAAAAGGAAATGTTCAAAAGATAAAAGCAAAGCAAGCAAACGGGTGGTCATGTGTGGAGGCTAAACAACCATGCAGAACTTGATCTAAAGGCCTTGTCCCATCACATGACATTTGCAGGGATTTTCTGCCACAGACTCTATTCATATAATCTTTGTGAGTCAGAAGGAGACACAGTGCACTCCCTTAAACTCCAGTCATGTAGTGAGACATCTCCTGCAACTCAGTCCAACTAGTCTTTGAATCAGGCCAATGGGGGTGACTTTTATCCTTAGACGTAGAGACAGACTCTGTGTGTGCAAGAGTTGAGAACCAGTGAGCGTTCAGCTAGAAGTAGAATGGATATAAAGCAACTACAAGGAATAAAGAATGTGGGTGTCTTGGATCTCACAAGCAGAAGAGAGGCTAATTTGTCGGATTTCTTGTGAATGTGTCTGATTTCTTGTGTTTAGCACACCACAGAATGGAATAATGATAAAAAATGAGCTGAGATTGCCACTGAGCTTGATGAACCGGTAAGGCATTCTTACAGCACCAGCTCCATCAGGTGGCACGTTATTGTCTGTCAGAAAAATGGACGAGAAATATGAAACTGTGCTGGCAAGTCATCATGGGATCATGTAAGTTCTCATCCCCTGTGATTTCAAGTCATATAATTGACATCCATCTGAGCAGTCATCAGGTCTGACCAGAGGAAGTGTAATGTGGCACAGGTTTTAGACTTTCAGAGCCAAAGTTCAAAACCAGAATTGTAGTTGAGACAAAAAAGTGTGGGAGTGGAATTTATAAATGGATGGATGGAGAGATGCATGAATTAATGAACTGATAGATGGATAGTTGATATGGGGATGTATATACTGTATGTGGATAAATATTTGTATTAGTGAATGGCTGCATAGAGGGATGGTTTGATTGAGGCCTGCTGATGGGTGTCATCTGCAAGCAGAACAGATCCAGCCATCCATTTTCATAACCAGCTTAATTCTGGGAAGGATTGTGGGGAAGGCAGAACAGATTATGAAGGAAAAATAGTAACTGTCTTGGGATTCTTATTCCTATTTAGCAGTAGTGAACAATATTGGAAAACATCTTTGCTCAAGTAAGCCTTCATCTTCAAACCGGAAATGCATGCTGATGTCAGACATTGCGAAGACGGCAGTCACATATCTGACCATGAAGCATACCAACCACAAACAGCATTGCTGCAGCCATTTAAAACGCAATTCAGATGACAGCACTCAAAACATTAGATAAAATATATGTTAAAATAAAAATTTTTGTAGAAATGATTAACACTGACAATTCCACCTAGTTAATAATGAATACACAAAAGATGCAAAAGGCTGTTCAGAGGGTTCTAAACCACAGAGAAGACACCATGGCAGTACTACATGGACATGGTTAGATATCAGAGAAGTTGTTCTTGTACATGAGAGCCGTGGCACTTACTCCACTGAGGGTAGATGATGAACCAGTGAGTGGCAGGGTGGCATAGTGGCTAAGGCCCTGGGCTTCAAACTGCATTGTGGCCAATTAATTCACTTGTGTGACCCTGAGCTGGTCATTGAACTCTCTTGGGCTCCACGTGTTAATATGGCTGTGAACATTTGTACTGCATTCTGAACTTGTAAGTCATCTTGTGGTAGGCTAAACTTAAAATGATAACAGTATGAAGTGAGAATCCATTTCTGTGCAGTGTGCAGTCCACCATATTCTCACAGTTGCCCCCCTCAGAGGAGGTTGGAACAGGACAAGTCAGGTGTGGCCCCATGCCATCTCACCATATTTTACTTTCCATACTACGCCTTTTGGCAGAAGTCCCAGGTTCAATTAGCTCTCCATATTGAATGTCACTTTACATTTTCTTCAAACGCCAAGCCAGGCAGAAAAAGAGAAGAAGGTCAGCAAAGCATAAATGGCATGGCAGAGGCGACAGCCTCCGAAGTGGTGCTGATGAGGGGTTTCTGGTTTCTACTTATGTTTATTCCTGTACGTATGTCCCCCAAAGGCTCTAGAACATGTGGTGCCTTTGCAGAATCACTAAAGAGTGGGTTTCCTATGTGATGATCCAAGTGGGTGTATAAATGTGTCCTACTCCACTACTTCTGCCCCTAATGGGACCCCAAAGGCATCAATGTGTATCCCCATACTTTTAAAGTAGTCACCCACTTTTGAAGTTTTCACATGTTATTGTTGTACAACATTGAATCAGAGTGAATTGAATTTGTCTTTTTTCATACTAATCAACAGACAAAAGACTGTGTTGGACAGATGGACATCCCAACTGAAATGGACCCCTGTTCCATTACTTGGGCCAGTATAACAGATTGTTAGGAAGGAAGGTGTGAGATTCCCCCTCCTGGCCAGGAGGTGGGCATTGAGAGGCACTGTAGCAGCTGGTGCAGCAGGACTGGCATCCCAGTAGCAATAGATGGGAGTCCCTTACCTAGATGGGAGTTCGGCATAATGGATGGACAACCTGGATGGAGAAGCATCCTGAATGTGATAGGTAGCAGTTCATTTCCCGGTCAGGAGGCCAGAAGAATTGTGGGGCAGTTGTAAACTGCCTCCAAAGCGTAAGTCGTTCCCTTGTACACTGGGTGGCAGCATCCCTTGTGGCAAGCCCCTATACGGATGCCCACAGGGCAGTATGAGAGTTGCGGTACCAATAGTCTGCCCTGTTGGGAACTGTGGGGGCCATCAGGGGGAACAATCAGGAGATGAATGCCTTGTTTGCAAGGTGGTCCACCTGACTGAGAAGTTATTTCTGGAGACAATGGCTTGTACATTGAAAATACGCTTGGATTGGGTTTAAATGAAAGTCTTCCCGTTTGTCTGGGATTTGGGAGTCAGAGATGAGCTGGATTAGATTGGATTAGATTAGATTAGATTGTGCACTGCAGAGGAAAATAAGTCTATGAGAGGTGCTGTTTGAAAATAAAAATAACCTTTGGTTAAACCCGGAACTGTCCTTGTGTAGTTGAGTCAGGGGTCAGTGGTGCCCCCTAGTGGCCACAACTCTTTAATGCTATAGCAAAAACAGATCTCTGCAAAGTGATCTAAAGTAATAATAAATATAAAACACAAAGTTATTGATCTCTTAAGTTTTCACCTCCTTCAAGTCACTATTTAGTGTCTGTGTCCACGGGTGGCACTCTATCAGCTTTGCACACCTGCACACTACAGTTTTCCTCACTCTTCATTGTGAAACTCTGTCAGAGGTTCTCATTTAGATTGAGATCTGGACTGTGACTTGGCCACGTCAGGACATTAAAATTGTTGTTTTAAGACATTCCTGTGTAGCTTTGGCTTTATACTTGGGGTCATTATTTTGCTGGATTCATATACCCCCTCTACCCTTAAAATCCTTCTAAGACCTGCTGCAGAGAAGTATCCCCTGAGTGTGATGCTGCCACCACCATGCTTCATAGTAGGGATGGCGTGTTTTTGATAAAATGCAGCTTTCAAGCATGGAGTTTAATAAATGGCCAAAAGGCTCAACATGTGTCCAGCTGACTTCATAGTCTCCCATGTGCCTCCAGCTGAGATGTGTGTACAGTGACTTTCTCTTTGACACTCTCCCTCAAAGATGTCACTGTTGAAGCACTGGATGTTGTCTGCATTGTGTCTCCAGTCTTAACCACTGTAGCTTGTAACTCCTTTAGAGCTCTCATGGGTCTCTTGGTGTTCTCCCTCCTTAATCTTCATCTCAGTTGTTGTGGATGGCCGGCTCCAGTCAGATTTACAGCTGTGCCATATGCTCTCCATTTCTTAATGACCGATTGAACTGGACTGCAAAGGATTTTCAGTGACTTGAATATTTTCTTGTCTCCATGTCCTGATTTGTGCTTTTCATGGAGTCACTTGGAGTGTTCTTTTGTCTTCATTGTGTAATTTAGTCCACCATACTGACTCACCACAAGCTCTCCCTTCTGGATAATTCTGGTGCATTTATATGACGATCAATTGAAATGCAGACAGATGATCTCCATTGAACTAATGATGGGACTTCTAAATCCAACTGGCTGCACCAGTGATGACTTACATGTGTCATATTAAAGTGGTTAATACTTATGCAATCCATTATTTTATGGGTTATTTTTGTAAATAATGTACACCACTTTACTTTGACATTAAAGAGTCTTTTTCTGTTGATCAGTGTCAAAAACACCAGCTTAATTCCACTGTGATTCAATCTTATATAACAAAAAAATGTGAAAACTTCCAGGGAGTGAATACTCTTTATAGGTCCCATAAGTCGGTTTCCTATACTATCAGGACCTTTCTGCATGTCTCCTCTCCTCAGTGAGTCTCTTTGTAGTCACTTGAAGGGTATTGTGCTGACTAAGGGAGTGTCGTCCTGAGACCCAACCTTAGCTCTGACGTGTAAAGCTTCCAGAAATGCCAATTTGTCAGTCAGTGTGGACCCCAGGGGGAGTTAAGGCAGCTTTCACATGTTGGCAGAGCCACAGGACCTGGTTAACTCATCTCTGATGTCACCGCTTGGAGGACTTGAGGTCACAGTATGCAGCACAGGTGACAGATGTTTTTGATCTTGTCGGTCACTACAGTTCTGTGCTGAGGGCAGGATGTGGACGTGCATGCATTGGACAAGCTTTCCAAGGCAGACCTCACCATTTAAGAGCTTATCATTCACGCACGCTTTCAGATGTGTTTCTCCACCGTTTTTTGTTTTTAATTTAATTTTAATTTATTTCATGCCAGCTGGCTGCCACCTAGGTCTCACTGAGAGGTCACAAGCCTCACCAAGAAGGCAAAAGGCACTGGATGGACTGAATGACAAATTAGAAAACCTTTTGGGAAAGTAACATGGCAAGGGGACACACTGTACAGTGAGCTGTGAGCAAACCCATGAGATACTGAGGGCAACGAATGGAGTGAGATAGTGAAAGAACACTTACTGCTGTGAGATGTTGATACATAAATAAAGAGGAAGCAAAGAGTGGAGTGAGTGACTGATGTTGGAACCAGTGAACTGAGATAATGAGGTGACAACCCTTGAAGTGAGACACTAGAGGACGCCTACTGCAATGAGATAGAGAGACACAGATAAGAACAAGAATAATGAAGGGCCAGTCAGCAGGTGAGATGCTCATGTAAGTACTGAAGTGAAATACGGAGACAACACCTACTGCAGAGAACCATGGGGATTACATCCAGTAGAGTGGGCAAACAGTGGAGTGACATAGTGATGAAAGAATCAGTGAAGTGATATAATGTGGTAACAACCCATGAAGTGATAAAGTAGAGGACAACTACTATAGTGGGACACAGAGACACACCTACTGACAAGAAAAGCAAAGGGGCAATCAGTGGTGGCAAGATGCTCATGTAAGAACATGTAAAGTGGCACACTGGGAACATCTATTGAAGTGAGAGACTAAAAGAACACCTACTAAAATGAGGCATGGGGACACACTTAATGACAAGGGCAATCAGTGGGCCGAAATGTTAATGCAAAAACCAGTAAGGTGGCAAACTAAGGGGCATGTACTGAATTGAGTCACGTGGACACACTCCATAAAGTGGGCAAACCATGAAGTGTAATACTGACATAGGAACCGGTAAATTGATATAATAGATGGCATCTCATGAAATGAGTAGATGATACCTAATGGACTGAGATACTGAAAGACCACAGAATTAAAAGAGATTTTGGGACACACTCAACTGAATGACATGGGGTCAACTAGTGAAGTGAGGTGCTGAAAGGACACCAGAGGAAGTGGCAAACTGAGGAGATTAGTAGTGGAATCTTATCCTCGGAGTCCCTAAATTGTGGAATGGTCTGTCTGCTACTATAAAAGATGCCCCTCCGGTCTCAGCTTTCAAATCCGGGCTGAAGACTCACTACTGCAGTTTAGCATATCCTGACTAGAGCTGCTAATTAACTGTACAGACTGCATCTCTGTTGTTAGTCATTAACACTAAAACATAAGCAATATGGTAGTTATAATTTGTTACTAAACCTCACCTATTCTGTTTCTCTTCTTGGTACTCAAATGCGGCACTTGGCCACTGCCCACCTGCCAAGTTGTTCTGCCTGCCTAAGGTAAAGTCATCTCTGATGGAGGATCGCAGGAATCATCGGGTAGAGGGGTCCTTTCATCAGATTGGCTTGCCCAGTGCTTTCTCAGCTGTGGAATGGCCAATGGGGGGAGGCAGCTTGATGGCCGAAGTCTCCAGGACTCTGAACAAATCCAAATCATATTATGTGATATCATCTACCAGTAAATTCTGCTCCGTACTTGTAAAATTTTTTTTTTTTTTATACTGTATTGAGGATTTGTTCTGTGTTTTGTATTGTATTGACCCCCTTTTTCTGACACCCACTACACGCCCAACCTACTTGGAAAGGGGTCTCTTTTTGACCTGCCTTTCCCAAGATTTTTTCCATTTTTTCCCTACAAGGGTTTTTTATTGGGAGGTTTTCCTTGTCTTCTTAGAGAGTCAAGGCTGGGGGGCTGTCAAAGGGTAGGTTCTGTTAAAGCCCATTGCGGCACTTCTTGTGTGATTTTAGGCTATATGAAAATAAACTGTATTGTATTGTACTGTATTGTGCCCAGTGGAGTGAGTTACTGCTAAGTTACTAATGGAGTGTGGAACACTAACTAAGCCAGATTGCTGAAGGGGCACTTAGTGAAGTGAGATAATGAGGTGACAAACACTGAAGTGACACAATGAGGGATATCTACAGAAGTGAGATACTGAAGGAAGACAGTGAGACACATCAAGGTGGAATCAGTAGTTGACCAAATGGAATAACATATGGGGACACACCTAACAGAATGAGATGGGGAGAGGTAATACGTAGACGCATCTATTGATGTAAGAACCATGCAAAATAATGAGGTGACAAGCACTAAAGGGAAATGCTGGGGCACACCTAGTGGAGTGAGATTCTGAGGCAGCACTTGGTGAAGTGAAATACTGAGGAATACCTAATGAAGTTAAAGACCTGTTGAAGACTCTGAGGGGATACTCTATGATGTAGGATATTAATAGAGAGTGACAGTGTGGGACCACTTAGTGAAAAAGGACTCCGGTGGAATGCCTCATGACTTGATAGATTTGAAGCATACTTGGAAGAGTCAGATTCACCATGACACCAAGTAAAGTGTCATACTGAGATATTGACAACACATCGCTTGCTCTGACATACCAAGAGCAGAGGTACATCTTGTGAACAGTGGACACTCTGTGAACTGCCACACAGAAGGGTCACACAATGAAGTTATTGCCTTAAGAGATGCCTAGTGAGCCTAAAGGGTAAGACAAGACTCTAGAGGACAGCCTAGTGGCTTCATAGACCTGATGCAAGTTGGCTAATGTAGTGGCATGAAGGTAAGTGAAGGGGCACCCTGAAGAAGTACCTGGAATCTACTAGAGTGAGGTATTTAAAAACCAGTAGACTGGTAACATCAAAGTATGGTGATAAGAAAATCTGATAACAGAAGATGATTTTAGAAGTGTTCAGTGAAATGAAATATTGAGTGAGACAGTGAAAAATGCGTTGGACATTATAGGTTAAGAAAGTGACCTTCTAGGAGGAGGAGGAGACCTTGTGGAGTCGGTATCTACGAAAACATCTTGTACAAGGTGGCAGTGAAATAGATACAATGGAACATGCTGTGAAATTGCTGAAGTGGGCATGCTGGGACACTGGACGGATGTCTAAGTGAAGATAAACAAAGAGGTTGAAGAACTTGGTGGATCATTATAGGTGTGGGATACGGATTAATGAATTGAAATCACTGAGTGAATGCCTGGTAGAGCATCATATTTTAGAGATATCTGAAGATAAATCACAATTACAAATTAATACAGAGGAGGCCAAAGCTAGTCATATAAACAATGGGCACAAGGCAGGAACCAGCTCTGGATGAGGAGCTAGTCCATCACCTTTCCCACTTAACATACCGTCAGCAAACCTAACATGCATGTGGGAAGAAAATCAGAGAAAATCCCATAAGGTGAATGTGCAAACTCCATCTAGACAGGTGCAGGATTGAACCCAGGATACTGAGTTTCACCTATTATGAGCAGCCTGTTATGAAATTGTACAAGTAATGCTAATGTCTTTAAATGATAAGGGATTAAATTTGAACCTATACTGATGGAAGTCCAAGACCTCATTTCTAACCACTGTGCCAGCTTTCCTTTGCGACTGACAAATGCAAAAATGAGAGCAACACATTTATCTAACTCATTAGTGGGATGCCCCCAGGCCATGCCATTATGCCATCCCTTTCCCTAATGGCTGCCCTCTAACAGCTGAACACTTCCTGCCATTTGTATGTTCTTGGGTACCAAAGCGGCCCGGCTGACGGAGAAACGCTTGCCTCTTTGTTTTTCTAAGTGACTGCCTTCGCCTAAATCAATAGTTCAAGAGGCCACGAGCAAAGCCGGGCCTCCGCTAACATTACAATGTGTTTTTAATTTGAAATGTTATCCCTCGGCACTCGGCTGTAACTAACAGTAAACTTGATCATTACAAGGCCTCTGATCGACTTGAGCCAAGTGAAGCTCCCTGCCGTCTCGCTATCGAGTAGCAGTAAACACTGTTTTACATTTCAATTATTGATTAAGACGGCTTGTTTCACATGGAAAGTGGCAGGAAACCAAGCAGCTGAGACCCCCCAGAGGTCCCGACCCACTCTCATATTGTGAGGCTTATCTACAGCCTCACCCAGAAGACCTGGGGCCTTGGCAAGGTGGTCAATGTTCACCTCGGGCTTTACTTGGAATCAAATGAACGAGTGGCATCGATTGTTCACTCGGGGAGGGCTGGAAAAGTGGCACCTGCTGTAGATGGCCTAGGCTTTACTCATTTTAATGCATCTTCCTTCCTTCACTTTCTTCTCCATCGTTTGCGTAATTTTTCTTTCAATTTTCCACCTGCCTACACTGTGAGTTACGATGCTGGGGGCGAAGGTCCACGTGTGATATTCACTAACCATCCACCCGACGCCAAAAACGCAGAGAAAAGTGGGAGCTGGACAAGTGGAGATGTGTGGAAGGACAGTGGAGTGTGACAGAGGAGTAGAGAAGTGTGCAAGTGGAGGAGAGTGAGAGGGTGAATTGAACAGGAGTGTGACTTGGAGAGCTAGGACAGAGTGTGTGGAGAAGACAGAAAGAATGACAGATGGGAAATTGAAGGAGAAAATTAGTGGTGGTGCGATTATGGGCTAAAATTCAGATGAATGGCAAAAGAAGAGTTTGTGACAGGAGAAATGGACAGATTGAAGGCTGAGGAGAAGATGAGTATGAGGTGAAGGGGAAAGGAGAAGCTTGGTGTGAGGAAGAGAAATAAAGTGCAAGGGTTGGAAGCATGCGCTTATTGCAGCGTGTTGCCATATAGACCACACGACAAACCATCCAGATTGAGACGGTGACAACTCAGCATCTCACTGAAGAGTGTGAGGTTTTTTACAGTGGCTGGAGTGCCAATCCTGCCACCAACCCCCAGGTTTTTATTGCTTGCAGGTCTGGATGCAGGTTAACGTCATACTCAGGATGGAGCAATTGCAGGTTAAAGGGTCTTGCATAAGGGCCCAATGGAGTAGAGTCACTTTTGCCATTTAACAGAATTTGAACCGGCAACCTTCTGATTCTCAGTGCAGATCCCTAGCATCAGAGCCACTACTCCACCTGTGTAAGTAAAGTGTAAGATGTTGAATTAAAGAAAAAGAGTATCTTTGAAGACTGAGTAAGAACAGGAAGAGAAGCAGAGTGAGAGGGGGAGATTAGGGGTTGGAGAGTGACAGAGGATTGTGGGACTGAAGAATGAATTTAAGTGTTGTCTGGATGAGAAGGGGCACCCACAGCCTCTGAGAGATACGACAGGCTTGTGACAGGTCAGGTGACATGGTATTGCACACTTCACGTGGATGACATGACAAAAGGAATTACACTCGAGGCCGAGGCTTTGGGCGGCACACCCTTCATTCTGACAGGAGCGTCACTGAGGTGGGGCTCACTGCTGATTACTTTTAGGACCTGTCTGGGGTTACAGGAACAGTCTCAGTCACTTCAGACTCTGCTGTCGTGACTGGCAAGGAACTGGGGCTCTGCACCAGTGGACATTATTAGATTTGTCACAACAACTGACCAGAATGGACACTCAGTCTGTGTGTCGCGGGTGGTGCTCCTGTGGTCAAACTTCAAGTCCAGCTGAAAACCGTATAAACAGGCAGGCCTCCCCGTGCTTGAGCACTCTGGTGCATATTTATCAAATACCATTTTGTGTTTTTTTTTTGTTTTAATCTTATGAGATTTATTTTCTAAATGCAGCTAAAGGTTATTCCAACCCTGGAACAAATCCTAAGCCTAATTCCTCCCAGCTCTCAGTGCCATTGCTATCATTGCCATAAATCACTTCTCGCTGTTTGTTGTTCACCCGCCTGAGATGTGCACAGCTTGGCCTGAGGTGCATCCACAGCTCTCATCGCTCTCCAGCCCAGATCCACACTTTGGCTGTCAGATGGATTTTCTTTTCTGTGTTTTGGGAGCTTGTCAGCCGCTCTCCATTTTGGAGGATTGAAGTGTCCTTCCCAAAACTTCACCAGTAAACCAAAGTCTTCATGGAACTGTTTAGATACCTTCATGGAGTCAGCAAATATGTTTTTGAGGCTTGTGTGTAGAACATCTGAAGCTCTGCTCTCACTAATCCTCTAATGCCCAGCACTCTGCTGCCGCATGCCACATGGGCTTCAGCTTTCACTCTGCTCTTTGCCTGCTGTGTTTCACAGAGCCGCTTGTCCTTCAACAGGTGCAGGAGAAAGATAAAGGCGGCCTTTGCAGAGCTCAGAGCTGAAACAGTTGTCTTCTTATTTCTGCCCACACCCTCTCACAATGTCTGTCATATCTGCTTTATGCTGGTAACATGCATTCCCTCCCTCATTCACTCAATTGGCCTGCATGCCCATCTCACTCTCTCATTCATTTATTTATTAAGTCATTGGCATTAATGCTCCCACTCACTCACTCACTCATTTGCTTACACACCTTGCACATCTCACTTTCTCATTCACTTATTCACTCACTCATTAGCTTTCAGAACATTAGAACAATCTGGACAAGAACAGGCCATTCGGCCCAACAAAGCTTGCCAGTCCTATCCACTGAATTCTTCTGACAAAAACATCAAGTCAAGTTTTAAAAGTCCCTGAAGTCTTACTGTTGTGACACACATGTGCATGGGAAGCAGCTAAAGGGCTTGAATGAGGGTAATTCCAAGCAAGTTCAGGATGTGGCAGAGTGCACTGACTCTTTTTTCACTTTTCTACAGACCATTCATGGAAAATTCTGCCTGGCCCTGATGATGTCAATTCTGGTTTTGACCCCTTTGACGTCAATTCCGGGTCTGAGCCTACGAATGAAGACCCTTCCGGTTCCAGACCCTTTGAGGTCACTTCCTATAATGGCCTTTAAAAGCTGCCAGCTTTCCCCTATCCCCTCAGTTCTGTTTTGGACTCTGACTTGTGCATATCAGTGCTATTACTTTATTCAGTTTTGCAGCCAGGAAATATTATATGGGTGGCTGCCCCAAACTTTGCTATGGCTCTTTGTTGAGTCTGTGACACTGTCTATTACACTACTTGGTAGTTATGGTTCTCTGTGTGAAGAAGGGCTTCCTAATGTCCACGTGAAATTTACTCTTAACAAGTTTCCAACTGTGTCTCCATGTTCTTGAACTCATTTTAAAATAACAGTCACAATCCACTGGACTAATTCTCTTCATAATTTTAAACACTTCAATCGTGTCAACCCTTAATCCTTTTCTGTATAAACTAAAAAGGCTCAGCTCTTTTAATCTTTATCCTCATAATTCAACCCCTGTAGCCCTGGAATCAGCCTAGTCGCTCTTCTCTGGACCTTTACTAGCGCTGCTATGTCCTTTTTGTAGCCTGGAGACCAAAACTGCACACAGTACACCATATGAGGCCTCACCAGTGCGTTATAAAGCTTGAGCAGAACCTCCTTGGACTTGTACTCCACACATCAAGGCGCTATATAACCTAACATTCTGTATGCCTTCTTAATGGCTTCTGAACACTGTCTGGCAGTTGAAAGTGTTGAGTCCACTATGACTCCTAAATCCTTCTCATAAGGTGTACTCTCAATTTTCAGAACTCCCATTGTGTATTCAAACCTAACAGTTTTACTTCCTAAGTGTAATACTTTACATTTACTGACATTAAATTTCATCTTCCCAAACCTACGCAAGCCTATTTGCTGTCCAAGTCCTTCTGTAATGATATAACGGACTGCCAATCCAACTATCTTGGTATCATCTGCCAACTTAACCAGCTTCTTACTTATATTCCTATCCAAATCAATTAATGTATTAAAAATCGCAGCGGCCCTAGCACTGACCCCTGTGGAACACCACTCTTAACATCGGCAAGTTCTGATGAAGTTCATCCCACACCATCACCCTCTGCTTCCTGTGTTTGCACCCATCTACATCTACAAAGATCACCCTGAACTCCCACGTCTTTTAATTTGATGTCCAACCTCTCATGTGACACCTTATCAAGTGCTTTCTGAAAGTCAAGATAAATAATATCATAAGCTCCCTTCTAATCCTATCCTTTTAATGCTTCCTCATAGAATTCCAGCATGTTAGTAAAACAAGATTTCCCTCTTCTGAACCCATGCTGACTGTTCAGTAAAACCTCCTGACAATGTCTACCTTGCACCTTGCGACCATGACCCACCTATATCTACCCTTCTGGTCTGGAGTCTCCTCCCGTGCCATCTTAGGAGTGCACACTATCTCTCTAAAGGATACCTGGACGAGGTCTGCCAATTCTCTACTACAAAACATGCCAACCAATCTCTCCTCCAGTTCAGCGACCCTGAACTCGAGGTGCTTGATCAGCTGGCATCTCCTGGAGATGGAGCCTTCAACAGCCTTTGCTTTCCCTCTCTCACCCCTTCTTGTTTCAGGTCCATTTTGGCAGACCCACTGATGTGAACATAGACACACTCGTTCACGACAATGGGAGGAGTGAGGACATTCTGACATTCTGCTCTTTTTCTTTTAGTTTTCAGATGGCCTCTCTGTCATTCTGAAGTCAGGAATTACTCTTTTCTCTCCATTTTGTTTCTCCTACTTTAATCTTCACTAATACATGAAAAATGTGTCACAGACATTGCGCTGACTCTGCTTTCAGGTCAAATTAACTCCCCTCTCCTCCAAAACCAATGTGTAGAAATGAATTTAAGATGGTGAGCACTTTGACTGGAGTAGATGTGTCTGTCCATGCTGTTACACCTCCTCTTTTTATCGAATGACTGTCTCTCACTGATCCCATCTTTGCAAAGACTCCCCCTCAACCCATAGTTCTTACTTGGCTGCCAAAGAGGCCCGTCCCGGACTCCCCCAACTCCCTGATTCCTTAACTATAAGTCATCGTCTCGTGTCCTTCTCGCTCCACCGATGAAGGCCTTCTCTTCAAAGTGATGCCGCTTTCTCTCCAGCAAATTCCACCTCCTCCTCCTCCTGTATCTCTTTTCTACTCTTCTTCCTACTCTATTCTTTTTAATGTCTCCTCCATAATCTTCTCATTCCTCACTAAAAAAGACATGCAATATTACTGATGCCATTTAGTGTCTTTTCAATGCATTTATCAAAGAAAAGAAAAAAAAAGAACAACACATTTCTTAACCAGGGGTCAGCAGCACAAGTTTAATGCAGCTGTCCTCTGAGGGCCATTTCATAATTGTCACTGTAATTAATATTATAAATTTCCTGAGGCTTCATTCTCTATAATACATCATTCATTTCCGCTAATTAACATCCGTGACACATCTCTATGCCCTTGCAAAAAACTGCAATTAAAATGATTTCAAAATATGAAACTTCATAAAAAAAATCCGACATAACACATATGTCCCTCTCGGTACCCTTTGGCGTTAAGTATGTTTGTTCAAGGCTCCCGCTGTCACCATTTAATGGTCAGTGTTATTGCTATAATCCAGCTGGTTCTGATTTTAAATGTTCACATGAAATGGGAGGTGGGACATCTGGAGTCCGGTTAACGCAGGACATGCTAACTGTGTACCCAGAAGATGGGGGCTACTGACTAGGGGCTTTCTATTCCCAGTGTTCACTTCAAATATGGTGCCCACTGCAGTTACAGTGACCTCTAGGAAGGATGATATTGTATCATTGCATCTGTCAGCTTTACCTTTTAATGATATTCATTCTGGCACTTGGTGTCTTTTGGATAAAAAGCACTGACCTTATGTAAACAGGAAGCTAACGACTCATGGGACTTATTTTTGAATTGAAGACTTGCCTCCCCCCCTCATTCATTGGTCATGAGTCCTGTCACTTCAAAAAGTGACATCCAATAAGCTTTAGCTTCCTGTTTATGATGTGCACTGATAATTGCTAAATTATCAATTTAACATTGCTTTAGCAAAAAAGGCATGCATTTTGCACATTTTAACCATACAACTGAATAACTAACATGTGGATTAGAAGACACGAGTAACATGAGATTTTTTTTTCTGCTTTTCCACATTATTTACCATTGTACAGCACTGGTCACCATTGAATTCAACTACAGTAAAACCTCGATTATCCGTGACTCGATCAACTGTCAGTCTCCATTAACCATCAGAACAAAAAAAAACATTGTGCATGCCAGCGCCTACCTATTACTACTGCCGCACAATACGCTGCAAGCTCTGCACATTGGAATAACTTTCCCTTTTGCTAGCATGCAGTGTTCTTCCCCAGCACCAAATATCATGCTGCATTTTGAAATTACAGTTACATATCTTCAGCTTTAATAGCTGTGATGGGAGGCCAAGGCTATTACCTGGCCGGGACACCAAAAGAATGAAAGGACCAGAGGGAGAGGCTGGGACACTAGAGGGCAGCTCTTCTGGGTGGCTGTGGCACCACAGATTCCTGCAGGGTCACGCTGGGAGCTGAAGTTTGGTACGGCCCTGCAGGGTTCCATGGGGGGGCACCAGGAGGAGTTGCAGAGCCCTTTAACTGACTTCTACCCCATCTGGGAGTGATTCCTGGTAATCTTGATGAGCCACCTGGAACACTCCCAGGACCTATAAAAGGAGCCGGTCACTACCACTTAATGGCCTTAGTTGGGAGGAAGCCGACAAAACTTGTAAGGAGGAATGGAGGTGGAAGGACTGGCGAAGAGAAAGGATTATTGGGCTGTATGGACTGTGCCGTACTTTGGGGGTGCGAAGAAGAAACGCTTCCCCACTGTAAATAAAAAGTGTTGAGAAACTTGTGTTGGGTTAGGGCGGCTGTACGCACCCCGGGCTTCACATAGCGTCTCGTAGCTTTTCTTTTTGTTATAATTAAACTTCTATACATTGCAATGGCTGATAAACATATGTATGTGGTGTTGGATTTGTCACAAAAAATTTATATTATTAAATGTTTATGAAACGGCAAAAGGTGCTCAGGTATTGCTTCAATTTACAGAGTAGGAAGAATGACAGTGAACTATATAAAGTGTGATGCTGACACAATTGAATAACGTGTCAAATGGAAACCACTGAGGGTAATGTTATTCTGTATTAATATTAATGTTCTTCTGCATTGTAATTTTCTTTTTAAATTCTGCTATATTATTTTTTGTCAATATACTGCGACGTGTGGACAGATTGTGATGCGCTGTGTGGGAGCAGAAAGGCCGGAATGAATGCTGTGTAAGTGATAGGACTGGCTGAAGGGCTTCTGTTCTATGAGGGGCCAACACAAGCGACAGGAGAAGTTAGGAGAAAAAAGAAGGTTCGGCGGAAGGAGTTTTGAGTAGGGAGTCAGGAGACAATAAGCAGAAGTGTTTGCGACATAGAAAAAGACTAAACGTGAGTGGCAGGTTATAACAGGAAAAGCTTTCTTTTATTGTTCTGTAACCCAAATAACGGAGTATAAGACAGGGCACTGTTTGTTATGGAACAAAGACTCCTAGTAAAACATAGAAAACTCCAGTACCTCCGAGTTGTATTTGCTTATTACATTGGTCATCATAATATTATATAAATTAATTAATTTTGGGGCGGCACGGTGGCACAGTGGGTAGCGCTGCTGCCTCGCAGTAAGGAGATCCCGGGTTCGCTTCCTGGGTTCTCCCTGTGTGGACTTTGCATGTTCTCCCCGTTTCTGCGTGGGTTTTCCTCTGGGTGCTCCAGTTTCCTCCCACAGTCCAAAAGACATGCAGGTTAGATACATTGGCGATACTAAATTGGCCCTAGTGTGTGTGTGTGTGTATGCCCTGCGGTGGGCTGGCGCCTGCCCGGGGTTTGTTTCCTGCCTTGCGCCCTGTGTTGGCTGGGATTGGCTCCACCAGACCCCCATGACCCTGTATTTAGGATATAGCAGGTTGAATAATGAATGGATAATTAATTTTGTTAATACTTTGTTAGTATAGTTTTTTTTTTGGTAAATGAATATGACTATTCACTAAACTAATCTACTATATATCATTTTTAAAGTAGCTGTTTTGTCTTTTCTCTTATCTGTCATGGCCTCGCTCCCGATAACTGATGGATAATCAAGGTTTTACTGTATATCATAAACTTTTTTTTTCTCTGTTCTGAACAAAAGCATGAAATAAAACATTTTTCTCAGCCACCACTACAAAAATAACACTTTTTTGGTGGCATATTCCTTTAACATAATACAGTATTTGCTATTTGACCTAGGTCACAAGTTGACAGAGCAGGATCATTATAGGGTCACATGTGCAGAGTATGGTGTGCATATCCGGTTCTTAGCATAGATGACATATTGACATTATATCAGGTGTTTTCTATAAGTGGCATGTTGACATTCCATGTTTTTAGCATACATGTCATATAGACACATCAGGCAGTTGTCTGAGCATATTTGACATTGCGACGTGATGTCTGGGTTGGGCATGGGTGGCATATTTATATAGAATATGGAGTGCGCAATGTAGAAGCTGTCAGGAATGTACTTCCAAAATGGAGTTTTGTACAGCACTTTTAATGCACAACATGGTGTTTGGACACATTGGAGTGATATCAGGCGTCCAGCACATGGGCCATTTTGATAGTTTGTAAAGGGTTCAGATTTGTGACCTTTTGACATTGATTGATTTGAAGAACATATTGATCTTGTATATAATGTCAGACCAGAGAGACGTATTGAAACTTCATCTGCTGAACAATATATAAAACATGCCAATGCATCATTTAGAGTCAGATATATTGACATTGTAAATGTCGTTCAGGTATGCGACATGTTAAGGTTTGTCCCCTTGTCTAACATTATGTGTTCTTTTTGAATCTGATATTCTGGATATAAAACATGTTAATGGTGCACCTAGTGTCCAAATTTAAGATATATTTCTATCCCATTCATTTATGAACCTGCTCTTTCTATTACAGCATCTTGGAGAGTCAGAAGCAGGCAGGAATCAACTCTGGATGGGATGTTAGCATTTAACACATACCAGTGCTGCATAGAGTGGCAACATGTTAAAAACAGTTACAGTCCTCAGATAAATGAAACTATAATAATGTGGCTCACATCCAAAACTGAAGACGTAATGTTCAGTGTAGAGAAATATTCATATTGTGTGTTGTGGCATGATATGTGATATGTCAAGCCGGCATCTGGTGCCCATTATTTTAGACAAATTAGCATTGCATCTAGTGCTCAGCATGACATTGCATCTGCAGGTTATCATACAGAGCACGCTGATGTTAATGATAAATTTAAGACACCTTGACACTGCATAGGGAAAGGCTAACATTGTGTACTGCAGCATGATGTGTGCCATGTTCACATATCAACTGACTAGCATTTAAGACATCTTTGAACAGAGCGGCACAAGAAAGAGGCAGCCGTTCATAAAGACAAAGGGGAGGGGGCAGAAAACCTATATAGTGCCTTTCAAAGTCTTATCTATCTATCTATCTATCTATCTATCTATCTATCTATCTATCTATCTATCTATCTATCTATCTATCTGTCTTCAGATGTGTGCACATAGTAAGCATCAACGAGGCTCAAACAAGGTAAGCCTATCACCCCATGGTCACTAATGTCATTAGTGTCTTCATTATCTAGTATATTATGTGTAGCTTTTTAGTTTAGCATTCAAATATGTGACTAGTTGTGGTGACATAACAGAGAACAGTTTAAGAAGCCAGTTCAGAAAGACTGAAAATCTTCAGAAATGAGCAAATCCCTGGAGATGTAGTGTCAGAAAATGCAAGCTCCTAACATGTGGATAAAGACATTATTAAATGCATTAAAATTTTCTGAGAAACTGAATTATAATAGAGAAATTTTGAAAGGTTACTGGTGTTGACACAAGGTATGCAGACACACCTAAAAGGCTAGCAAACTATCAGGCTCTGTTATAATAATTAAGGAAAATATTTGCAGAATGCTGAGAAGAGACGACCACCCTGGAATGATGGTAATTCAAAAGTCAGTACACACTGACCTGGATACATTAGAAAACACAATTTTCATCCAGATTCGTATTTTCAGATTGCTATATAATAGTTTTTTTTATCGTAAACCATTTCCACTGTGTAGGTGTGGATTGTCTTGAAAAAGCAAAGCTTTGTAATGGAGAAAACAAAAACAAAAAGCAAGGAAGAAGAAAAAAGTTGAGTTCTTTATCTTGACAGATGCTTTGAAATGTTATAGATAAGCAAAAGATGGAAAAAAACCTTGGACAATGTAGACTGAGAGTCCTGTCCAAATAATACAGTAAAATAGTTGAGGGTTTCAAGGCACAGTAACTTGTCAGATGATGCAAAGAAGTCAGGAAAGGACTGTACCCACAATAAAGATTAAATCACAAAAAGAGATTAACACAACAAAGCTGAAATCGCTGTCTCATCACATGACAACAATACGTCTGCCTCTCGTCCCTTTATGTTTTAATTTATACAATTTGCTGAGGATTTTATGGAAGGTCAAAAAATGAAGAATACAAAAGATGCTTTTAAATATATCTGTGTTAGTATGGACTAGATCTAAGACACTGAAGGAAACCAAGGAAAGGATGAATAAAGGTGAACAACAAGAAATACTCACAAAACAAATCACAAGTCATAAAATCAACATGAAAACCCTAAAGGCATTTTTTGTGTTTCACCAAAACCACGATGACAAAAAAGGTGAACAGACTTCAAAATAATCAAAAGCCAGAGCAGGATTCAGTTAAGTCCGTGCCAGAGGAGCAGGCCTCACTTCAGGCAGCCTAGCTCCGAACTTACATGGTATGCTGTGTGGCCTGCACAGACCCAAAGTAGAGCTCAAGCTTTTAAAGCTCGAAATACTCAAGAAAGGCCTCCAGACCAGACCAAAAATCTCTAGTTTAAAGGATAAATGAAAGCAAAGTCCCTTTATATGTAAAGAATTTACTTCAATAATTTATAAAGGAACCATAGACAGACAAGGAAGAGAGAAAAGAAAAATAAAATAAGGCAGAAAGGGTTTGCCTCAAAAAAGGCAGCTGAAAGGAAACACAACCCATCTGAAGTCCAATGGCAAAATCCACAAGAGAAAAGCAAAAATCCAGAAATACTAGAAAATCCAAACAGTACTTACAAAAATAATCCTAATGTTGCAACCAAAAATGACTCTTTGAAGGGTCTTAGCACTCAACCAAAGTAACTGGGCTGAGGGGCAGACAATCAACAGTGATGTCACAGTGGGCCCGCCTCCTGGGGTCCACCCACATAACATAAGGGGTAAAGCAATAAAGCACAAATATATAATACATAAAAACAGGATGCATAAACAATACAATATTAACAATAATCATATTGAGCACTGGTTCTCATTGTTTTTATGTGAAATGTACAGTAAGCTGTTCTTTTTGTGAAGGCCATAAAAGCCTGCTTTTTTAGTTGGGAGACGGGCTTACTTTGTTTCTAGGAGTTCTGAGTTTCATGAGCTGGGCAAAACTTAACAATATCTTAGGTCTATAGATGACCAGTAAGATCAACCCTAGGGAAGACACTTTATTTGAACCTTTTGATTTATACATCTTAGTGTTTTGGTTTACATTTCAACATACTTACTAAATGAAATAAATCAAACTGTGTACACAGGGTGAAAAAGCTTCTGTGTTTGCATGGTCGACCTGTTGTGATTGGTTTCTTTGTTTTATTTTCCTAGAGCCTCCCTAGTAGTAGGGTGTTGTACTGTGTTAGCCATTATGGATGTAATGAGAAGTCAAGCAAGGTGACACCTTTTATTGGTTAACTGAACAGATTACAACATGCAAGCTTTCGAGGCAACTCAGGCCCCTTCTTCAGGCAGGTTATAATGATTTTAATGATTGTAATGATTACAACCTGCCTGACTTGCTTGACTTCTCACTAGAGCCTGCTTGAAATGCTTCAGTCAATTTATCCATCATCTATGGGGTTTTTACACACAAATAATCAGTTTCTGATGCTTATTTTGTGATCCAAGTCTTCTTGAGAAAGGTACCTACTGTATTTTTACCACTACACTATCTTATGGCTTTCATTGCTGCTGGGAAATGAATTAAACTACGTGTGACGTCATTGGCACATCCCTGAAAATATCAGTGTCTCCTTTATGTTGTATCCAAGATAAAATAAACTTTGTTGCAATACCTGTAATCCCTTTTTTAGTGATTTTCTGCTTTAAGGCTTATTTCTATAAACTCTCGAATATGATTCATGTGTCGTTCTTGTTCTGGTGAAAGAGCAGATTGTTTCCTGATTTTCGATCCTTGCATGTTTCTGGTTTTGTGGCTTTCTCCTGGTCTTTTACAAAAAAAAAATCTCCTGTCTTTTACACAAAGCACTCCCTGCTGTAACTGATTTTGAAAGCAGCTCTTGAAAGCTGAGCTATTTAAGCAGCAAACATTCTATGAAGACTCTGCTGCATGCTTCACTACAAAACACAAAAGATGGTGTTGTTTCAGGGTATTCGTAGCTTTCAGACATCTTTCCCACATGCGAGCTCTCCTTATTCCAACAGTTTTAGTCATTGAATTAAAAAACACCCATCTAGTCTTATTATTTTGCATGTTTAATATGTAAAATATGATTAATTACATGACATAACATTCTCGAACCCTCTTAATCCAATTCAGTTAATTGACTTAATGCAGCTTATGTTCACAGTAGGATAGGATATTACCATTATTTTTAGATGCTCTGAACATGGAAAAGGTGCTATATGAATAAAATGAATTACTATTTATGGAAGTTTGATCTTACAATGGTTTCTGGTACCTTCCGTCTAGGGTGGTGTCAGCCAGTGGGACCAGCAAATGTTGATTCTGATGTATAGTACTTGCTGGGTGGGACATGAAGACAAAAGGTTTAGGCTCAGGAGGTGAGACAAGGAGACTTTGTAGCTGATGTCCAGAGAGTGGTGGTGCGACATGGAGAACTAATGCATGGTTTCTGCGAGTTGGGATGTTGCACCTGGTGCCCACAGTTACAGTAACAGACAGTTGTCTAATTGGCAGTCAAATTTTATTTTGATTTAAGCCCCAATCTTTCTTTCTAAAACTGTTAAAAAAGAAACAGGCCATTAAAGAAGGAAATGGAATGGTTTACTAATGGAAAAAATAATCAGCGCTCTTCCCAATTGTATAAATCTAATTTTGAAATTCATCCTTAATTGGTTTGTTCAATTTAGCTGAACAGAGAAAACAAATTTTTCCCATTATCTGCATTAGTTTCTAGCCATTTAACAGCTTCCAGGGGCTACAGAGGGAGCACCAATTTTCCGAGCGTTTCGAGAGCGATAATGAAGCCCTCGTGTGTGAGTTGCGCGGTCATGTCAGTTGCAGTTCTTATTGTTAACTTTACGTCAAATCAGGTTTCAGATGTAAATGGAGAGAGGTGCAGAGCACTTTTATATTCAGACTTGATGGCTGCATGTGTCACAATTGCAGTTATGTTATTGCTAACCTTCCGGGCTTTGTCTGGACTTAAGTTTAATGAATAAAAGAGTGACAGGAGCTGTAGGGGAAATCAAGCATAAAGAAGAATTCAGGATGGTAAGGTGAGTGCTCAGCACAGTGTGGGACACAAGGAGACATCAGTGTCAAGAGATGAGAAGCGCTGGAATGGAAGGCATGTGTGCAGCGGGAGACTCTGGTGTTACAAGACGTGAGTGTGCTATACAGAGCAGCACAGGGGAGCATTATGGGATGTGTGAGAGATATCATTCTGAAGAGATGTGGTAGAGAAGATATAGAACATGTAGGGCAGTGCTTAATGTGTAAATCATAGCGACTGCCTGAGGGTGAAATGGGAGAGTACCTGCAGTGGTAATTTGGGCACCAGAGTGTAGCGCTGTTAGCGCTGAACTATGTCATTGACCTAATAAATCAATACTGTTTACACATATACTTGTAAAGGACAGCACATATGGACTGTCACCCCAGCTGGCCAATATAACAGAGAGATCAGGGGAGGCTCTGTTTCAAAGCTGCATGGTCCCTGCTACATGGGCTTGTGTACCCATTCATGCTGAGAACTGTAGTACAGTGGGGCAACCCTGCTGGGGTCTGTGGGTGCCACCAGAGGCTGCTGCAGGGAGTTACATTCCATGCTTTATGGGACTTCCAATTGACAAAGAACTACCTCCATTGGGCAATGCCCTGGGACCGGAAATACTCTCGGGTCCAAGATAAGGTGACCTGGAGTTGGGTGTGGAGGGTGGATAAAGCTAGGAGGAGTGGAGGGAGAGAGAAAGAGAGGGGAATTGCACTGCATTGTATGAGTTTTTCAAAGTATTTTTGAAAGGTATCTTGTGTAATAAAACTCATTTTTGAACCCAGGACATGTGTCAGGTTTGGGATGCTGCAACGCCCCTAGTGGTCACAATGTGCACACATACATTTTCATTTCCTTTGATACCTTGCAATATGTAATTGTTCTGCTGTGCACACTCTCTGCTGCACACACATAATTTGCTCTTATCAATCTTGTCTATTGTGTCTTTGTTACCATTGCCTAAATCTCATTTCTTAAATCACTCATTGCCCAGCATCCTAACTTGCTGTTTCAGAACAAGCATTTTTTAAACTAAACTGGCCTGATGATTTATTTAGATTTATGAAGTTCCAATTGTTTTTACCACACCTTTTTCTTTTATACATCAGCCAGTCAATAAACAGATAGGCGTAATATAAGCTAGCCTACTTTTATGAAGTTTAATTAAAGTGTAATTAAGCTTCTTTATTTCAACACTTGCCAAAAGATCTGGCGTTGCCTGAAAGAAAGCAAAGGTTTATGTGTTTTTTAAATGATTACCCTGTTGTTATTGCTAGCTCTCCCATCCATCATACAATACAATACAATTTATTTTTGTATAGCCCAAAATCACACAAGAAGTGCCGCGATGATCTTTAACAGGCCCTGCCTCTTGACAGCCCCCCCAGCCTTGACTCTCTAAGAAGACAAGAAAAAACTCCCAAAAAACCGTTTTAGGGAAAAAATGGAAGAAACCTTGGGAAAGGCAGTTCAAAGAGAGACCCCTTTCCAGGTAGGTTGGGCGTGCAGTGGGTGTCAAAAAGAAAGGGGTCAATACAATAAAGTACAATACAATACACAGATCAGAACAAATCCTCAATACAGTATTAAAATAAAAATTTTAGAATCCACACTGACTTTCTATCTATGTATCTACACTTGTGAGTTGAGAATTTAATCTTCACTGGTCCACTTGGATTCCAGAATTGCGGTAACTCCTTGCTGAATTGTGACTATGGATGCTTTCATGTCTGAATTATGTGCCTAAATTATGACGAAAAGCCAACAAAGCAGGAGTCAATCAACAACTTTTTGATTCTCCTATGTGTTGCACTTCTACTTTCGATCAAGCCTCACCCACCACTCTCCCTGCAAAAGTGCACAATACTCTTTTTTATATTACAGTAGAGAGAAGGAGCAGGCGGTGTTTCCCAGGTTAGTAATGTTAAGCTCTGGTCAGTTTGTCTGCTAGTCTGGCTTTAGTCTGTTCAGGTATTTCACTACCTGTGGACCACTAGGTGTCACTGGTGTGTAAACTGTAGCACACAGGAAAAATAAAAGCTAAAAACACTGCAACCCCTAGGGTCAAAATATTGGGTTCTTTGATGTATGGTCCTAGAGAGACTATGTCAAATTTGGTTCAGATTGGTCAAATCGTGTAGGATAGTATAGGGAAGATACAGACAGACAGATATATTATTTACACATATAATTAACAAATATTTTATGTATATTTAGATAATAAATAATTTAGATAATAAATATTTTATACAGATTTTAGGATCCTGGAGCACACTTGGAGGTCCTGGAGTGCAGAAGGCTCAAAATCAGAGATCAGGAGCCAGGTTCCAGTCAGCTCCAACACAAATTAAGGGCTTAAGGAGACAGGAGCACTAGACACGCCACAAAGGAAGGTTCAGGGTTTTGAAAGTTGAAATTACAGCATTGGTGAACTGAATAAACCTCTGGCACTATCAGAATTACTAGATGCTATAAACTCACTTCAGAGTGGAAAAGCAGCAGGCCCTGATGGCCACCCTGCAAAATTGTATAAAATATTCTCAGTTAAGTTCGCACCCCTTTAATTAGTAACTTTTACAGAAGCTAGAGACAAAAAAATTCTTTCTCAGACTTTTCACCCATCATTAATTACTGTCTTTTCTAAACAAAATAAGGAATTTTTACAATGTGCAATGACCAATCTCACTTCTGAATAATGATGTTAAGATACTCTCCAATGTTCCAGCTAGAAGGACTGAGAAAGTGCTCCCGTTGGTAATATCACAACACCAAAATGGATTTGTTAAAGGCAGACACTTATCTTCCAATCTTCAATGGCTGTTAAATGTAATATATTCACCCACAAAGTCTAACACACTGGAGATATTATTATCGTTGGCTGCAGAAAATGCATTTGATATGGCTGAATGGAACTACCTTTTCACTACATCGGAGAAATTTGGGTTTGGTCTGAACATTTGTGCATGGATCAAACTGCTGTATACCAGTCCAGCAGCTTCAGTTTGTATTAATAACATGATTTCAGACTACTTCAAACTAGAACGTGGTACTAGACAAGGATGCCCCTTTTCACCACTGCTTTTTTCAATCTCCATTGAGCCACTGGCAGTTCACTGTCGAAATGCTTATAAGATAAAGGGGATTATCAAAAAAGGACTGGAGTAGAAAGTTTCTCTATATGCAGATGATATGGTACTGTATATATCAGATCCACAAAATATTGTGCCTGCAGTCCGAACACCACTAGCAGAATTAAAAAAAAATTCTGGTCTCAGAATTAATTTAAATAAAAATGTGCTCTTTCCAGGGAATTCTCAAACATACAACATTAGATTGGACACCTTCCCTTTTATGATTGCAGATCAGTTTAAATACCTAGGGGTAAACATCACAAGTAAACATAAAGCTCTTTATTTCTGTCTGTATGGAAAAAAAATAAGCAAGACTTGAATAGATTGCCTACCCTCCATCTCACTTTAGCTGGAAGAATATTTTTGAGATAAATATCCTTCCTATGTTTCTTTTTATACATCAATAAATAATTTTTTAAGAAACAGATTCAACCATAACCTAATTTATTTGGAATTCAAAATATCCACGTATCCAAAGGGCGACTCTACAAAGACCTAAGGTGGAAGGTCTCATGGCTCTACCTAACTTTCAGTTTTATTACTGGGCAGCAAATATACAAGCTATAAAAACTTGGACATTAACAGAAATAGGTGAACAGACACAGGCTTGGTCCGCAATAGAAATTAAATCCTGCAGTACTTCTATATATTCCTTGCTTTGTACCCCAATAAGTACAAGTTATCGCCAATATGCTAACAACCCAATTGTGCTTCATTCACTCAGAATATGGAACCAATGTAGGAAGTATTTTAAGATGGAGAAGCTTCTATCTGCGGTACCTCTGCATGATAATCATCTTTTTCCACTGTCTCAAATGTATCCAGTTTTTAATGTCTGGAAAACACTTACAGATCTGTACATAGACAACATTTTTGCATCCTATGAACAATTACACTGCAAATTTAAATTACCAGAAACACATTTCTTTCACTACCTTCAAATTAAAAACTTCGTTAAACAGAACCTACCCAATTTTCCTCACCTCCCACCAACCTCTATTCCGGAAAAAAATATTGATCAGTCTTGAGGACTCAGAAAGCATTTCTGCAATATATAAAAACCTTTTAAAGTCCTTCCCTTTCAAAGATCCTAGAGTGCAGTTGGAAAAGGATCTCTTGCTCAACATCTTAGAAAAGGAATGGAAGGTAGCAATGCACAATTCACTGTAGCTCTATATGCGCAAAGCATACAATTATATAACTTAAAATGATATATCGAGTGCATCTGTTTGGTTTAAAATTGTTGAAAATGTTTCCAGGGTAAGATCCAACCTGCGAACACTGCAATCAAGCTCCAGCCTCATTGGGCCACATGTTCTGTGGGTGCATCAAATTAACATCATTTTGAACCAAAATCTTTAAACGCCTATCAGACAGCCTTGGTGTCACAATCCCTCCTAATCCATTAATAGCTGTGTTTTTTGTACTTCCAGATGGGCTTAAAGTGGAGAAGGACAAACAAACTGCAATTGCCTTTACTGCATTACTGGCCTGTAGACTTATCTTGCTTAACTGACAGAATTATAATTCACCTCTTTTACATCAGTGGATAACTGATGTTATATATTATCTTTATGTTATATATTACTTTAACATGGCCTTTTTATAACTTCATTTTAATCTTAATTTAACTTAATCCTGATACTCTATATGTTCAATTTCCTCAAAATAACTATTCATGGTGGCTCTAAAATCGCTACTGACCCCTACTCTCTTTTCTGTTTCTTTTTCCAGTTTCCTACTTAAAGCTTCATGATGCTCCAACAATGATGGACGGATTAAAAGGCAGAAGTCTACGTGACCATCATCATCATCAAGCCCTTCCGTGAGAACCCTAAATCCAAAGAGGACTGTTTCATTTATGTTAGGTAGAATGCCCAGAGGGGACTGGGCGGTCTCATGGTCTGGAATCCCTACAGATTTTATTTTTTCTCCAGCCGTCTGGAGTTTTTTTGTTTTTTCTGTCCCCCCGGCCATTGAACCTTACTCTTATTCGATGTTAATGAATGTTGATTTCTTTTGTTTTATAATTGTGTCTTTCATTTTTCTATTCTTTAATATGTAAAGCACTTTGAGCTACTGTTTGTATGAAAATGTGCTATATAAATAAATGTTGTTGTTGTTGTTGTATCTGAAATTGGAAGAAATCTAATTCTCACTTAGTGGATCTGTGCAAAACCTCTTCAAAACCTTCCAAGATCTAATCAATAATATTTTAGAATAAGCATTTAAATTGAGGAAGCGGATTATCTTCCCTTTTTTGTTCTATTTATTTACTTGTTTGTTTATTTTTCCTACTATTAAAGTTTTATTCTTTTGGCTGACCTCTCCTTCTCAGGGATTGGGTTTGATTAGTTTCGTACCTAGTTTTGTAAAACTTGACATTCTTGTATGGAATGTTATTTAATTTTAATAAATTCAATAAAATTTAAAAAAAAAATTACAGCAATGGGGTGAACACTAGAGAATTTGGAAAAGACTTTGTGCTACAAGATGTGACAGTTTAGCACAGAAACATTCTCTATGGGACACGTAGAAGACTTCAGTTTAAAAAGATGTGAGAGAATGATTGGAACCTATTGAATGGACTCTGATCTCGATCTGAGATATTAGAGCAGCATTGGGAGGTTAATGCATGCGATTTCATTGTGAAGAGACAAACCATATAGAACATGTAGGGGATTTTATTGTGAGGACATCCGAGATGGAAACGTTGAAACACACAAAATAGGACATAAAGGAGGATTCTGAGCTGTTTATTAAGGGACACGCAGGAAATGTCAAGAAAAAGAGATATAGTCAAGTCGAGCAGCAAGTGGCACTTGGGCATGTGAGCAGGGTGAGTAGATTGAAAAGGCCTTCACTGTGACCTATGAAATGGTGCAGACTCAAGAGGAAGAAAGTATAAGAGTGTGACACAGTGACATTTGGGTTATGTAAAATAACAAAGCAATGTTGTTATAAAGTGTTGAAAGACAGCAGGCGAGCATCCCCTGGCATCTTTCCACTGCCAGAATAATGTTACAGAAAATGGGAGAGATTAGAATTGGTGAAGTTCCTTTCCAAACACACATTGCGAAGAGACAAACAAAAGGAAAAGTGAAAGTGCCAAACTAAGCAAACAGAACTGAATTCTTACTGAGCCTTTCTAGACATTTTTTTTATTTATTTTTTTGCTTTGTCTGGCTGGGGAGATGGCTTCCTTACTTCCTCACTTTCTCACTTCTTCATACTTGGTAGCAATTTCCCCCTCTCTAGCCTCCTCCCAAAAGTGAGTTTTCACTCCATCTCTTATTTGGACTCCCATCAGGGTATTTATTCCTATGTGAGTAAAGGTCATCCACAACTATTACTCCTTGCTCTAGAACTTCCTGCTTTCATCATTGAGTCTTAAGCTACTTTCAAAAGGACAATGTAGCTCCTCAGCTTTTTAACAGGGTCTTCCTGTTCTCAGGTAGGCTACCTATGCTGATATCTGCTTATCTGCAGGAGTCTATGATAAAGCTGATCCAGCAAACTTCTGTGACTTAGGGTATAGCTAGAAATTAATTGGTCTTAATATGTATAGAAATTGGAAGTCAGGACACACCTTTCTACACAAATGTTATATATAAGACATGTGAGTGTAAAGAGGAGTGTGAGAAGAGCAGCAATGGTGCTG